>NC_089511.1:28886789-29130457 GCF_036850995.1 Saccopteryx leptura
AAGGTTGAATCCAGCCAGTCTGGGAGCATAGATCCCCAAATCTGGAGGTTTAGAGTGGATTTCTGGAAGAAATGAGCTACCCATGCTTCAAAACTAAACAGAGCAGGGGCATGCCAAGTGGGAGGAACAGCAGGTAGAGATGCCTAGATGTTGGCATCTGCTATGAACACTGCTAGGGTTCCCAGTTACCTTTTCTCGTCCCACACCCAACTTCCTGTTAAGATGGAAAGTGGCCGCTGAGGGTTGGGGGCCTGTTGTGTGTCTGAGTTAGATGACACCACAGAGCACTTAACACAAAGTCCGGCCTGGAGTGAGGGTTCTAGAAATGTTACGATTGTTGTTGCTGCTGGTGTTCATCTTCTATCTTCTTATGAAAGATACTTATCTCTTGGAATGTTGACTGTCAGTGTTCCTGCTCCACATTCTAGGAGGAGGCAGCACAGTGCTGACAGAATTCCTGAGCACACATCAGCGCATTTACCAGGCATTTACGAAACGCCAACCGCGTGCACGGCGCTGGCTCCCAGACAGAGGCGGGATGCGGGCCAAACCTGACCTCCAGCCTCCTGCCTCAGGGTCAGCCGCTCAGACAGAACAGTCTGGGGGTTCCTTCCGACACCATGGTAAAAGCTCAGAGGATCAAGACGCAGAGGAATTATACTACAGACCCAGAGCTCACACAGGGGATGAATCTCAAAGCTGTCCAGCGACACTCCCCCCCCCTCCCAAATAAAAGTGGCCTCCATGAAACTCTCCCAAATGAATGTCAACCCGAAGCCAGCACTAGGAAATGTTAGGGGAGCCAGGGCAGGAAAGTAACATTTATTAAATGTCTGTTCTATGCCACATTTTTGGATTATGTATATAAGATCAACTCTTCTCTTCTTAAATGCTGGGCAATTGGTGGATTTATCTCCCCAAATTATAGATGAAAAAAATTATTCCTAAAGAGTTTCATTTTATTCCTGGATGTCACAGAGAAGATAAGAGCCTTGTGAGACCTTACCTCTGCTTGACTTTATCCAGTCTTTTCTTCTCCTTGCACTTAATGCAAAATTGGACCAGAAAAATGACCCTGGATTTCAGCCAACGGACCTCTAAGAAACTGCCTAGGGCAGTGGTCGGCAAATTCATTAGTCAACAGAGCCAAATATCAACAGTACAACAATGGAAATTTCTTTTGAGAGCCCAATTTTTTAAACTTAAACTATATACGTAGGTACATTCCTTATCGAGGTAGCGCCCACACGTGGTATTTTGTGGAAGAGCCACACTCAAGGGGCCAAAGAGCCGCATGTGGCTCGTGAGACGTAGTTTGCCATCCAGGGGGCTAGAGGAATGGGACCCATGCTGCAGAGATGTTAGCTGCCTTCTGTGGGTTTCCAATGCAACCAATGTCACAGGGAGGATTCTACGTATCCTGGTGACGAGATAGGTCTCAGACTTCAATCCAATGGGCCTGGGACAGGAGAGGCAACTAAAACAACTAGCTGCATGAGTGCGGGGCAGAGCAAAGCCAAGTAAACACTTGCTAGTCCAAATGGTCTCTTAGGACTACTTAGAGGCTTCCAGTGGTACCGGAGCACTGGGATGTATGCCTAGAACCTCATTACCTATTTCTGAACACTGCAGACCCAGCCAGAGAGCCCAAGAAGGAAGCCAGCCTGTGTTCAGAATAAACAGTTAACTCTTCTGGGCTGGAAGAAATGATTATTCAAAAGTTGGTCCCCACATACAAATGCAAATGACATCTCCGAGAGACACATGAATGCTAATTTCTCCAACGAAGTCTGTAGACAAATGCTAGTCATTAGAAACATTTCCGTGCATTTATATTAGGCCGTCCTCTAAAAGACTTTTCAGACAAATATGTCATCAAGATATTCAAAACCATGTAATCTTATCCGAAGTTTCATCTATCAACAGTACAGTTTTCATCTCTTGCAGCTGTGTGTCAGAACGCTTGGGGAGATTACTCAGCTGATACGGAGGAGCCAGGGAGGGGCTGAAGACGTCTGGGGGTCCACAAAGTGCCCCAACAGGAGGGTCTGGGTTTTCAGGGCAGGCTAGGTGTTTTTGGCCACAGATGAGAAAACCTAGGCCAGTAAGGAGTGGCCTCTATCTAATAAGTTAGAGGAAAATTCTCTAGGGACAGCTCCTTCTGTGCACCTCTCCACCAGCCGGCCCTCACACACAAGTGCTAGGGAGATGACTGATTAAGTTAAAAGCCGGCTAACTCGGAGCTCAAGATCCTGTCTTCACCACCTTTTCTGCAAAGCAAAACCTCAGACCTGTAGACTGCTCCCTGGAAGGGCAGGGGTGAGGGGAGAGGCTTAGGTGAAGTGATAGTATTTTTAAACGGAGGGTGCAGCTGTAAGTCATTTATCTGAGTGTGTACGGGCATGTGTGCTCTTTTCTCTTCTCTTCTTTCCCCTCTCCTCCCTTCCCTTCCTCTCCCTTCCCCTCGTTTTCTTTCTCCTTTCCTCCCTTCCCTTTCTGGGAAGGATGTTTTATAAAAAGAATGCCCAGAGGGAGCCTTCATGCTATTCCTAGGGTTGCAAAAGTTATTATTATTTGATTGTTTTCTGAGTGGCCATTTGTGTTTGAGTCACTTGATTTAGTATGCGAATAGATGGTAGCTTTTGGTAGTGATGGAAAATTATTTTTTCGAATTAATTACATAATAAAGTGATTTCATCAAATAACTTCTTTATCTGATAATGTATTCATTCATCAATAGGAATATTCATTTACCCACTCAGCCATCCATTCATCCATCCATCCATCCATCCACCCATCTATCAATCCTCTACACATTGATAACAAGATCAGAAGAACCCAAGATCATGGCACCATTATAGTTCTGTGGTTGGAGGAACTGAGGCATAAAGAGGTTAAACAATTGGACCAAGATTACCTAGTTAATAAGGGATGGTTCTGAGACTGACTCATCTACTCAGTGGTTCACTCCATTCAATTCATGGACAACTATTGCTTGAATGCCTGCCTTGTACCAGGTACCAAGGCCAGGTACCACAAGAAGGTAAAGCTGTCTCTGATGGACCCCTGCCTTTGAGGAGCTTACACTGTTTAATCAAGCCAAATGTCACAGGCTGGCAGTGAGCTGTGTGGTCTGAATGCAATGGTAAGCTGGTGCGAAAAGCCACCCGCTGAGGTGCCTGGAGTACAACTGACGTTGTGAGGGCATGACTGAGGGTCATAGGGCCCACCACCCAGCCTCCTCGGGGACACTATCCAAAGAGTACCTCTTGTTTATGGAAGTACAGGCTATATATCAGATCCTAATGGCTGCTGCTTTGAAGGAAACTCAGGAAAGAGCAGGCTGGAGTAAGGCTCAGCCCTTCTGTAGATAGCTACACTGGGTCTTTCAGACAATGCTTCTTAGAGCTGGGAGTGTAGTTGGTGCCTGTTGGCTCCTGCAAATCAGGGCATGGATGTCTCCATAAAGAACCACTAAATTGTGGAGGCCCTTCTTAGTGGAAGAAACAGTTTGTGCAAAGGCACAGAGGTATAATGATGATGGAATAATAGAACAAGGTGATTATGCAGTTGAAGCACAAGTAATGTGTGATGGGATGGCTAATGGAAGGGGAGGAAAGATGTCTGAACAATTAGAATCAGGCCTCATGGTGAAGGGTCTTATATGCCAGCTGGGGAGTTTGGACCTTAGAGGAGCCACAGAGCTATTTGGGCAAAGGAAATATGTATCCAGATTTGTGCTTTTGGAAGAATACTTGGCAGTGGGTGGGCAAGTATGGAGGCAGGGGCACTAGTCAGTTGATTATTTCAACTAGTTTAATGAGGGCATATCCAAGACTCAAGGAGTAGGAGAATTGATAGATCACAGCAGGTTCTCAACATTTTTGAAAAGTAAAACTGTAAAGATTATAGTGTTGAATGAAGGGGATAGAAGAGCTAAGCTCAGCTCTCAGGTTCCCAGCTTGAAATCTGTGTGGATAGTTATTTTTCAAACCTGATTGGGGACTGTGAGAAAAGAGGTCAGCTTTGAAGAGTCGGAGATACCAATGGGGTGTATCAGGGGTGATGTCTAGTAGGCAGTTAAAAATCTTGCTCTGGAGTTTAGAAGATCACATATTGGTTAGCAATTGAAACTGGACAGTCATCAGCATATAGAAAGAAGATGGTGAATAGGTAGCATATGTGCCACTACTCCTCACTTCTGCACCCAGACCAGAGCAGGCATCACTAATCAATTGCCAAATTTTTTGCATTGACCCCAGCTGCTTTGATTCAGACAGCCATTACCAACAGATTGGAGCTAGCATGGAAATTGAAATATTCTTGATGGCTATCATAGAGTGGATGATTGAAGCTATGGAGGGGTTGGGAATACACAGTGTGGAGATTGAGGAGGGGAATGCATTGGACACTGGCACCTAGCAAAACACACAGCTGTAATTGAAAGTGTTGCCTTTGATGGAAGATGACGTGGATTCAACTCCCATTGTCACCACTCACTGGCTGTGTCAGCTTTGGAGATTTATGTAAACTCCCTAGGTCTTCATTGTTTGTAAAACATGGATGACAGCAGTACCTCATTGGCAACATTTTAGATAACATTACAGTCTTGTAAAGTGTTTAGAACAAGCTGACACATAGAAAATGCTCAATAAATGTTATTTGGGGGGAAATGAGAAAAGGAAAGGTAAAGATTAAGAAGGGTTTCTCAGAGACTATACCAGAGTCTGGGGGGACATCACGATATCCCTAACCACAGGAGACTGGCTAGCATTTGGGAAGAATCCTAACTCATCTTGTTTCTAAGACTCAATCCTCTACGTGGGGTCGGCACGTGGTTTCCATGGGTGCCGTGGTCCCTCCTCAACTCAAATACAGTTTAGGAGTTGACTCTATGCACCGATTAGAATTTGCCTCCTAATTTGTAACAGTTCCTCTGTGCAGAGTTTAGACAAAGAGGGGGCTGCTTTGATTTAGCCTGGCAGCCCTTGGGTCCGAACTTCCTGGGTTTCCCCAGGATGGCAGATGGGCGGATGCTCAGTGGCAGCGCAGGGGGAAAAATGAATCAGAGTTCAGTTGTTTTCGATCAAGAGGTCACTTCTTATTTTAGGTTGCCAAGTGTGTGTTACCTGAGGAAAGGCCCTGTGGCCTGTCTAGAAAAGCCTGATAAAAATAAATAAATACATATAATTTATTTATTTGCCTGGTCTGCTCTTTCCCAATCGATGTCCTCCATCGAAAGGCAGTGACGGTCTTTTGGGTGTAGTACAGCATAGAAAGTGTTTAACAAAGTGGCCTCGAATTTATGTAGCAAGTATCATATTTATCCGGGTAAATGAAAGATTATGTTTTCTGAGCTGCATCTCTGCCGGCCCTGCCAGCCTTTAATAATGTTTGCCAAGGAGACTGGAACCACTTTATATGGGCTTCATAACCGCAGAGTTGGTGGTGTTGTTTTTATTTTTTTTTTCAGTGGGGGAGGAGGGAGTGGCCTTTCAATGTTATTTTTCACTCCAGATGTGACGGTAAAGTGAATTACCCCGAATGCGAAGGGATCACACAGTTTCCTGGCCTGGACGCAGAACTTCTGGTGACCTTGTGGTGGGGGCAGCAAAGATTTCAAGTGGTAACAAATCAAGAGATGCCAAGAGGCTCAAAGGCTGGCTGATATTTTCGGGACAGTCTGCGTCTCTGCGATCTGCTGTTGGGTTGGCCAGGGTTGATTTTCTCAGAACACTGAGTCAAACAAAGCCATGCATTTGGTCTTTACTTGTAATTTCCTGCTGGTGTGTTGGTGGGTGTGTCTGTTTGTGGGAACATTTGTACATTTGCTTGTGTGTATGTGTGTGTGTGTGTGTGGGGGGGGTACCTATGGTCCCAAGGCCAGGGTGACAAACAGGGAGAAATAAGAGAAGGTAAGGAAGTGGTAGGCAAAGATCATGGTGGCCTCCTAAGAAGGAGGTTGCCCAGGTTTATCCATTCTTTCATTTATGGTCCAGGATTTTGTGTCTGGTACTGTTCCAGGTTCTGGGAATACTACAGTCATCTAGAGTGACAAAGTCCCTGAGCTCATAGATGTTACCATCTAGTGAGGGACACTGACAGTTTCAGGTCATTTCGGATAAAAATGGCTGGTCCAGTGATGGAGTAAAATAATGCCTTCCATCTCAGCAGGGTTGACTTTGTCCTACTCCAGGGCGGCTCTTGTCTCTGAATGTTACTTACTGCCCGAGGGAGGGCATTTCTGGGATACAGTTGTTTCCCTCTGGACAGATAGGCTTTTACTTTTACTGAGATCATTCACCCCATTTTAAGGTTGTTTTCTTAAATTCCCTGTATGTCATTGGTTCTCAACAGGGGATGATTTTGTCCAACTAAGAACAATCAGCATTGTCTGAAGTCACAACCAGAAGATGCTACTAGAGCCTAGTAAAGGCCAAAGATGCTGTTAAACATTCTGCAGTCACAGGGCTGTGTGATCCAACAGAAGGAGCCCGTCCTACCTAGTGTTGGCAGAGCCAGACACCAGACCCAAGAACTGCAGTGGAGAAAGATTGACTATTTTATTATAAATGACGTCACCCAGGATAACAAGAAGCTAGTGCTCAAAAGCCAAACTCCCTGATGGCATGTAAGTTACAGATTATATAGGGCAAAATCACAAGGCACCTTGGTTAGGGGTTTGGGGTCGTGCTGGGAGCTGATTGGTCAAAGGTAAAAAAGGGTAATAAATCATTTCTCTAAGTCTTGAGGACAGTTCTGAGGTCTGTTCTGGTGTCCCTCTGTCTGCTTTCACAGAAAAGTAGCCATGGGGTCATGCCACCTTAGGGCTCTGGAGGTGAATCATAATTCAAGTCAAGATGTTATCTTTAGCCTGCCAGAGGTCCAAACCTGTGATCATTAGTCAGGTCCAGGCTACTGTCTTCTGCCGCCTAAGGGTTTGCTAATTATTCAGGGGAAAGGCTAAGTCTCTGAGGGTTATATATATACATAGAGAGAGAATGATTTCTAGAGTTAGGATTCAGGTTAAACTTAATCAAAGTCATAAGGACCTTCAGCTTCAGCAGCCCTATAACAAAGTATGACCAAGTCCCAAATGTCAACAGGGCTCAGAAATTTTGATTTCCTTATATATTTTCTGTATCCTCCACAGTGAGAAGGTATAGCTGGTTCTCTCTTGTATACAGAGCATTGACATCTTATATATGTTCAATAAATATTTGCAGTCTGTCAGTGCCTAGAATAATGCTCAATACACAACAGGCAGTATAAAATGTTTGCTGAGTGACTATCCGATAAGCTCCATGACCTAGTACCGTGTCACTTTGGTGAGCCCTGCAGCCTTTCTGAGCTTCAACGATTCCCCCAATCAAGAATAAACAGACCCTCGCCCTGGCCGGTTGGCTCAGCGGTAGAGCGTCAGCCTGGCGTGCGGGGGACCCGGGTTCGATTCCCGGCCAGGGCACACAGGAGAAGCGCATATTTGCTTCTCCACCCCCCCCCCCCTCCTTCCTCTCTGTCTCTCTCTTCCCCTCCCGCAGCCAAGGCTCCATTGGAGCAAAGATGGCCCGGGTGCTGGGGATGGCTCCTTGGCCTCCGCCCCAGGCGCTAGAGTGGCTCTGGTCGCGGCAGAGCGACGCCCCGGAGGGGCAGAGCATCGCCCCCTGGTGGGCGTGCCGGGTGGATCTCGGTCGGGTGCATGCGGGAGTCTGTCTGACTGTCTCTCCCCGTTTCCAGCTTCAGAAAAAAAAAAAAAAAAAAAAAAAAAAGAATGAACAGACCCAAATGTCAAGTGTCGAGGTGGAGAAACCCTGACTTAAGTTGGTGGCTGAGGCACTCCTGGCACCAGGGTTTGTACGGATGTGCTTATGTGTGGATGGGTATGAGATCTGCCAGGAAGCCTGGCACTGCCCCTTCTGGAGTAGCCCTCACCACAACTGTTTGCTTCTTCCCTTAGAGAAACTGCCTCCCCAGACAGTGAGTTTGGAACCTGTATAGCCGGGGGCTGCTAGCCGCTCTTTCTGCAGAATGGTTTGCAGAGACGTGGGAATGGACAACCCTCATGATGCCCGCCTTGGACATCTTAGGGCTCACCCTGGGGATATGTGTCCCCAGAAAACCCAGCCATCCAATCCCTTCCTGTTCAAGAGCCTGTGCTACCAATATGTTTCCTGACAACATCTAGGGTCAGCCCGAAATGTACTCTGCCTGCGAATTCTGCCTCTGGAACTGCTATTCAATGGGAAATAATCACTCACGAACCACCGCAGACGGGATCGAGACTCGGCACCTGAACGGGTTGACTACCCACTACCGTCAGAGGCGAGGGTGTCTGGGGGAAGGAACACAGAAATGAACTATCTGGGAAATCTGAGACATTGTTTTAAAACAACGGTTTTTTAGGGTGTTTGATTTACTATTCAACTGTGCGCAGCTGCTATTTGGAAAAGAGAACGCCTGCCAAGCCGAGCTGGTGGAGACGGACGGGGAGAGCGCGGACAAAGGAATGAGCAGCCGTGTTTGCACACTTCACGCGCTACCTCGGCTGGTAAGAAATCGTCCCGCCGACCTTCCTGAGAAGCCCCTGGCTCGAGTCTCTCTCACTTGCTATTTATCTGCTGAACTGTCGTTCCCCCCACCTCACTCTTGTCTTCTTTGTCTTAATTAAAGAGATTTAGGAGACTGCCCTGCCCTCTAAGTGCACATGCTAAATCAGGGAGTTGACAATCACTGCCTCCTTTTGCTTCTGTTTTCTTCATTCTGACATCAAGACACCACATGGAATGTGGGAGGTGTTTTGTTTTTGTTTTAGTTCAAATTTAGGTAAAATCGACATAACCTAAAAGTAACCGTTTTAAAGTGGCATTTTGAACATGTGCAATGTGGTGCACCCAATGCTAGCTATCTAGTCCCCAAACCTTTCCAACACCCCAAAAGGAAACCTGTTTCCACTCCTCCTGTCACCCTCTCTTGAGCCCATGGCTAACACTAATCTGCTTTCTGACATTCTCATTCTGGATATTTGAAATAAATGGAATCATACATGTGACCTTTGATGTCAGCCTGTTTCGTTCGGCAAAAGGTTTTTGAGGTGCATGCATGTGGTAGCTTGTAGCAGTATCTCCTTCCTTCTTAACAGCTAAGTAATAGTCCATTGTATAAATGGACCACAATTGCAACATTTTGTTTATCCATTCATCCACTGATGATGGACACTGGGGTCGCTCTCACCTCTTAGCTATTGCAAATAGCGCTCTATTAATATTCACGTGTAAGTATTTATTTGAAGACCTGTTTTCAAATTTCTTGTGTATGTGTCTAGAAATGGAATTGCTCAATCATATGGTAATTCTCCGGACCACTCTTTGGGGAATCAAGAATTCCTTTAAGGACTTCATTTCACAGCCACCCTTGGTGTCCCATCATCTAGTATATCCTCTACCCAAGAGGAGCCACAGTTAAACTTGGGGTCACCTCCTGAGATAATGATGGCCTTCTGCCCAGGAGTGAGGGGGATGAAGAGAGGCAGAGAGCCCTGGGGAGCCCCTCTTTTTCTCCACTGCCAGAAAAGTAACTATGCCCTCAATAATGCACCAGGTGTTCAATCCCCTGAACACCATGCAGAGCAGGTGTGATTCTCCTTATTTTTTGAAATGTATAAATAGGAACTCAGAGAGATCGATCCACTTGCCCAAGGATACAAAGCTAAGAATTATGGGCCTTCTTAGGTCTAGAGACCTACTAAAGTCATTTCACCAGACTTAAAGAGTGCCAGTTCCCTGCCTGAGAAAGCGAAACCCTTCAGAAAGAACTGCCCCCAACTCAAGTAGAAAAATCCCTTCCCTTTTTAGGGAAGTTTGATCCAAAGACAGACCACAGGCAAGAGGAGATTTCCTTCAGCCTAGGTGACATAGGATGGAAGAATTAACTTTTTCCAAAAGATTGTTTTGTGACTTGTATTACTGGGAACGAGTGCTTCCCCAACAGCTACAAATTCCTTGCTTCCATCTAGTCTCCTGTCTTGAGTTTCTCCCAAAAGGGAAATAGCTACCTTTATCCTTCCTTCCCAGAGGATATTCTTGTTTTGTAGAGTAAAAATAAGGACAGCAGAAGAAACCAGCCATCTCTTTCTAAGCATGTGCTAAGTTCTTCTGGTACATCAATGCAACAATTCTCCCAAAAGCTCTGTGAGTTTGGTGGGTGTGTTGTTTTTATTCTGATGAGGAACTCGACAATCAGAGAGGTTAAGGAACTTGTGCAAAATCTCCCAATAAGTAGGAGGAGGAGCCAAAATTTAAGCCAAGAGCTTTCTCAGTCTAAAGTCTGTGGAACATAGTACCCTGCCAGGCCAATCACAATCAATCACTTTCTATTATTGGGTATCCTAGCACCCGGGGCTTTGTGCTTCACACATGGTCTCATTCAATCTTTGTTAACATCCAGCTTGTAGAAAAGGAACTTAAGGCTCAGTAACATCACATGATTTGCCCAAGCTCACACAGCCAATGCCAGCCAAAGACACTATTATGGAGCTACCCAGTTCTGAAGGCCCACTGAGTCCCTGCACACTGCTCTATTTCTTTTGTTCAATATGGTGCTAAACTCATCACAGGATGAGGGGCCAGGAGGAATGGCTGCCAAGGAATCCCACTGTGGCTGAATCACAAATTTCTGACCATCTCATCTTGCTCTTACTCCAGTCAACCACTTGCTGTTGGAGTTAGAAAATCCCCACATTAGAATGGAGCTTTTGGAAGGACTGGTTTTTCCGAGCTGCTAGTGGTAACTGATTTTCCTCAGCTGAATTAGAAAGAAACATATTGCAAAGGGAGGTTAATTTGAGTCAATAAGAGCTGAGGGATGGCATCTTTGTGTCAGGGTTGGTGGGCGAGCAGATAAGGAGATGTGTATGCATGGATGCTCAACATTTGTGTGCAGCCATAAACACGCAGATTAAAGGTGCACACACAAATCGTGCACAAAAACGTCTGTTTGCAAGGACAGGTCTGTGTACGCTTGTGAAGGTGGACTCATTTGAGCGTTTGTGCCAGTGTATTTCTGGGCATATACATTCGCGGTGGGCTGTGAGTAGAAGACATCAGAAGATGTTCCATTACGACTGATTCCTGAGAGCCTTGGACTAGAAGAATCCTCTTAAGCTCTTTGTGGGGGTTAAGGTTGAGCCTGTGTGTGTCCACAGGAATCTTCTGGCTGCGTGGAAACACTAGTTTCTAGGTGCCGGTGACCTGGTTACCTGGGCTGGGTCTCCATATGGCCTCAGTTACTCCATGTCTCGTTTGAAGTTTTGATCTGAGTTTTCCAAGAGCCCTGCAGTGAGGACCTGTACGTTTATGCTGGCGGGGCTTGCCTGGGGGTGCCCTAGCATGCAGAGACCCTGTCTCCATTTCATTCTGACTCAGAAGATTTGGGTTGGGGTCTGAGAGCTTGCATGTTGACAAGCTCTAGAGGTAATTCTGCTGCAGAAGACATGGATCATACTTGGAGACTCTCTGACTTAGCATTCAGGTGTTGACTGACAGGTGTCCATCCTGAGCACCCATTCCCAGGAAGGTACTTCAGACACGCTCTGTGCACTGAGCAGTCACTGGAGGAACCCACTGCTTCCCCGCAGTGTCCTGGCTCGAGAGTGATAGTCATTCAACCATAAAAGGAGATCCTATTTCCCCTCTTTGTGTGTGGAGCAGCCCTGGATACATTCTCAGATCATCTACCCATTTTGTGATGAACCCTGACCTTCCAGTAAGGAAAGCAGCGAATGGTCCACCTGTGTGTCTCTTCTGTGAAACCAACACACAACAAAGAACAGCAACAAATCATGTTTGGCAGATCATATTCAGCAAGTCCTTTTTTCCTGAAGTCCGTTGAATATACCGAACCTAAGTACATTTCCAGAGTTAAAATTCCGTCTTGCTAAATGCGCACTCTAGAATTCTAGAGGAAGAAGGATTGATAAACAACCGCAGTGATTTCTTACCCACTGGAAGTGACTTTTCCAACTTTCCATTTACAGACCTATCCTAACTGGAAGGAGTTCTTCCCCCCCCCCCCCACCCTTAACCTTTCTAAATAGGTGAAGGTAGGCGGGCTTACAACAACTATTTGGCAATCCATTTCTTCATTCTCTTCAACCAAATTCTGATTTCATATGACATCGGAATGCAGCCGACAGCCCCTAAAGAAGGTATGTGTGGGAGGGGGATGCGACGGGAGACTTAATTTGACAGGGTTACAAGGAGACAAGCTGGAAGCAAACATTTGACACTCCAGCCCTGGAATGCTGTAAAAATTTAATTAGGTGGATCCATTAGTCATGCCCACATGAAGGTTTCATACGGGACTCGCAAAAATGCAGGCTACTGAGGGAAAGTCTCAGACCTTCCTGTAAATGCCCTTTCCCTCATTATTGGGAAATGTGGTCTCGGTGGGACCATTGAACCGGGCTTTGTGTTTACAAAATATGGTTAGGACGAGATTAACAACATGGACTGAAGGGGTTTCAAATCCAAACAAGAGACAACTTTTTTTTCTTTTCTTTTTTTTTTTATATGGGGGCTTACCCAGCTGGGCTACCTCTGAGCCAACTGGGCTGAGAGACGGTTTGGGTGCCCACTGCCTTTCTATCACTTCCTGACTCAAATTGTTAGGTTTAAAGGCACCCGGAACAATGCTATATGGTAGACTTTAATGGGATGAGCATGTGTCTGTTTTTAAGTTGAAAATAATAGGCAGTCTCTCTAGTTTCAATACAGGGTGTGGAGACTGGGTTGAATTCAGAAATCAACCTTCCAAATTTCAGGGCCTGGGCCGCTCAGAGCTTCATTCGCAACCAGGCATGTTCGGTTTACAAACACTGTTATTTTGATTGTAAGTCTCTGATTAGTCACTGCGGTTGGAAGGAGGTAATTGAGGAAGATATTTAATACAGCTGTTTATGTAGTGATATTTGAAAGACATTGAAAATGAACTCAAGAACTCTTAGCTCTTAATCAGTTCAAATCATATGAGATTTCCCACATAGACCATGGGTCTTGTTTTCTCCAGAAACATTTCATGTAATTCAGTCCAATAGGGTGTTAAGCATGCAACTGAAAATGAAAGGGGTTGTAGTATAATATTATTGTCTAGAGCCACAGAACCCTAGAGATTGGCTGTGGGCTGACTCTTCTGTCTTCCTCTGCATGCATTCATCTATTTATTCATGTTATTATTTCAACAAACACGTATGTCTTTATACTCTGGGTTGAGACATAAAGTTTAATAAGACACAGTCCCTGCCCTAGGGGAGGTCACTGAGAATGGGGAAAGACTGACTTATGAACAAGTAACCATAGTGCACCGGGATAATAATTATAATGTTACAATTTATTGTGTGCCTTTGCATGAAGCAATTTACATTCATTAGTTCACATATTTTTAAAAGCAACCTAGCAAGACAGGATTATTTTTTTAATAGGTGAAGAAATTGAGACCCAGACAAATTTAAGAGCTTTCCTTCTAGATACACAGTTAGAAATGACAGAGCTGAGAATTGAATCCTGGACAGTCCAATTCCATTAAACTGGATTGCCTCAGAGTCTCAGCTCAGGGCAATGACCAAGGCGAAGAGATGGAAGAAGGAAGTATATGGAGAACTCTTTGGAGGGGTCAGCAAAGTTTTGGGGGGCCCTTGAAAGATGAATGGGTAACCACCCATTAGCAAGCAATGCATTTGATAACTCAAGGGGAAACCCCTGCCACATTGTACCTAACATTTTCTGATTATTGTTACTTCTAAAGATACCTTAGTTTGAGCCCTGGCCGGTTGGCTCAGCGGTAGAGCGTCGGCCTGGCGTGCGGGGGACCCGGGTTCAATTCCCGGCCAGGGCACATAGGAGAAGCGCCCATTTGCTTCTCCACCCCTCCCCCTCTCCTTCCTCTCTGTCTCTCTCTTCCCCTCCTGCAGCGAGGCTCCATTGGAGCAAAGATGGCCCGGGCGCTGGGGATGGCTCCTTGACCTCTGCCCCAGGCGCTAGAGTGGCTCTGGTTGCGGCAGAGCGACCCCCCGGAGGGGCAGAGCATCGCCCCCTGGTGGGCAGAGCATCGCCCCTGGTGGGCGTGCCGGGTGGATCCCGGTCGGGCGCATGTGGGAGTCTGTCTGACTGTCTCTCCCCGTTTCCAGCTTCGGAAAAATACAAAAAAAAAAAAAAAAAAAAAAAAGATACCTTAGTTTGAGACAAAGAACCATATGTTTATATAATTAAGCATACTGTGCCCCTAAAGGTCCTTTGGCTTGGGAAATGTTTCACATCTTGTTTTCCTTCCCCCCCACCCCTTAGAACTTCATGAATTACACATGTAAAGATTTTAGGCATCAACCCACGGCCCTGCCTAAATTGCTAACTGAATTTGGGAACCACTTGGGTATATGTCAGCAGAGAAAATTCATAACTCTGGGGAAATCAAACTCTAATGGGAGGAAATTAGTGGGCAAAGTGGAATGAGTACCTGGCACAAAGAATGGTTGTGAGTGAGGGCTGCAGGTATTTGGAGAAAACGCAAAAATCCTGTTTGTGTCTCGGATGGTCAGGGATCTGAAGAAGCTAGACATCGAGTCTTGGGAGATTTTTCACATGTTTGACTTTGGAGGTCTTTAGTGTGAGATCAGTCACCATTTTGGTTGAAAACTCATTGTTTGTGGGAGGGAAAGAGAGGCACAGACTGCCACCTGGTTTATTCCAGCTTCACTTTTTAAAATTTCCTGGGAATAGGTCAATTGAGATTTATTCTCTCATGCTTCATTCTGATCTCTGTCACCTACATTCAGCCACATGAGATAAGAATTGTTCATGTCACCTGACCAGGTGGTGGAGCATCAGCCTGGGAGACAGAGGACCCAGGTTTGAAACCCCAAGGTCATCAGCTTGAACGTGGGCTCATCTGGCTTGAGCATGGGTCTCTGGCTTGAGCGTGGGATCATAGACATGACCCCATGGTTGCTGACTTGAAGCCCAAGATTGCTGGTCTGAACAAGGGGTCACTGGCTTGATTGGAGCCCCCTGGTCAAGGCACATATGAGAAAGCAATCAATGAACAGCTAAGGTGCCACAATGAAGAATTGATGCTTCTCATCTCTCTCCCTTCCTGTCTGCCCATTTCTCTCTAAAAAAAAAATAGAATTGAAAAATTTAAAAAAGACTTGTTTATGCCAATCGATCAAAAATAAAGTGAAACACATACTGTGGCCCTAACCCTGAAGATTAGTGTCTTAAATTGAGCTTTTATCTATGAAATTCTAAGTGGAACATTCAGTGTGAAAAGAAAGTGGATCCTCTCAAAGGCAATTTTCATAATCCAGGACACAGTGTTCTACCAGGCTCTATCATGCATGCCTATCTCTGGTGAATATCTAATAATTTGCGTCTGTCAGACACTTCTCTTTCCTCGGGATCCTGTCCCTCACCCCCACTCTTGAAGTTTGCATGGGGCTGATCCCTTTAGGTCCTGCCTCTGCAGGTGACAGCCTTCGCCTAATAGAAATTCCACAAATACTGGATTCTGCATTGAGCAGCACACTACCAGTCCAAACCCATGAGCCTCAACTTCAGGACATTTTGGAAATAACTATTTGAAAGGAGAAGCTTAGGCTACAGAGGTTGCTTATGGTAAGGATGATTTAACACTGGAGTTTTTCCAGAGGCCATATTTTGACCTCAAGGTGACTTAGGCAGAGGATGAAGGTAACATTGAAGTAAGTGAATCTGTTATCGATAGGATGAGGTTCCTGGTGGCACTACTGACATATCTGGATCTAGCCAGTGTCACTACTGGACTTTTCAAAATGTGAGCCAATACATGATTTTGAGACATTCTTAAGCTAGGTTCACTTGAGAGTCTCCTTGTCACTTATAAGCAAGAGGCCTACTTTGGGTGCCCCGGGCTGCCTCCAGATCACTTCAAGCATGTTATAAAATTCTCAAAGAAATATTTGAAAAAACCTATAGCAAGATCATTTTAGTTTAAAATAGGAATATCTGAGTGGGATGGGAATGCCATTAAATCCAAAAGATAGTTACTGGGCAGAGAAACTGATTAAAATTAGGATTCAGTCCAAGGTGACCAGTTCATGGTTTAGTAGAGCCCAGCTGTCCAGCATGGGACCGGGAACCATATGTGACAACAGAGAACATGATATCTGGCTGGTTTGGAAATGGAAATGAGCTGTAAGTACAAAACACACCCTAGTTTTAGAACACTCAGTACAGACAAAAGAATGTAAACTATCTTATTAATAATTTTATTTTCATTACACGGCAAAGTGCAAATATTTTCAGTTAAATAAAATGCATCCCTTGGAGTGGGAGAGAGGTAGCAAAGGGGAGAGAGGATCAAATGAATGGTGAGGAAAAGAGATCTGACTTTGGGTGGCGAACACACAATGCAATATACAGATGATGTATTAATGAATTGTACACTGAAAACCTATATCATTATATTAATCAGTATCACCCAATAAGTAATTTAAAAAAGAATCATTCACGTAAATTTTACCAATTTCTTTTTTACTTTCTACTTGTTATATTGAGGCTGCTAGATAATTTAAAATATATATATGTTTCATTATATATATATATATATATATTCATATTATATTTCCACTGGACAATGCTGCATCAGAGCTGTAATTATTATAAGATCCCACATAGAACTTCAACCTCTGTCTCTGACATGCCCTCCCTGTTTTTCCTTATCTTGAACTACATACTATTGTTGACTCCGGGGAACCCAAAATGGATCAAGCCCATTATTCCCAGCACAGCCTCTTAGCTATTTGAAGCAGCTCCAGAGTCTTCCCATAACTTCTCTCTTCTCAGCCAAACACCCCATGTTCTTCTACCACTTCTCATATAATCTGGTTTCCTCACTTTTCTTTGGACACGTTTCAGGTTCCCAAGGATCCCCTGAAAAGATGTGGAGTTCCAAGTTCTTCCTGGCGTGACAGCTGTCATCTGAGCACGGCGCATCTCTCACCTTCTTGTGTTAGACACCGTGTTTCTATTCATTGGACCCCATTGTTATTAACAGACTTGGAGACTCAGGCTTCTGTCAGTGGTTCTCAAGGTCAATCCTCAGATCAGCAGCATTCACACCCCCTAAAAACTAATTCAAAAGGCAGATCCTCTGGCTGCGCCCAAGACCTCCTGATTCACAGACTCTGGGTGTGGGACCCAGGGAATCTGTGCTTTAACAAGCCTTCCTGGGGATTTCTATGTGCAGACGAATGTGAGAAGCACTGTATTCTCTCCAACATCTTCTAAAATCTGCCTTTCAGACAGGTTGTCCCTGTTTTAATGCTTGGATGTTTTACCTGGAGACTAATATGATTGAGGACATACAGAAATGTGTTTTTTTTTTTTTTTAATAAATAGCTAAACTAGCTTTATCATTAGCATATCCATTGCTAATTAATACCTGTGCTTCTAAAGTTCTTACAAACTACTAAAATGTTTTTGGGTCTCTGAGTCATCTGAGCACTCTCTTTTCACCATCTTATTGTCTTCCTAAGTGTTGAGTCATATGATAGCTATTAACTGGGGGAACTTGGGCTACTTAATCTCTCCAAGCCTCAGTTTCCTCAAAAGGGAATAAAGAGACCAACACTTCCTGCAGCCCTGTGATGCAGAGGAGGAGGATGGAGTCAGGTGATGTTTGTAAGGCAATAACTGAGTACATACATCACATGGCTTAGAGTCATCATCTGTCATGACAGCTCCTCTTCCCTCGTGTAACCCTCACAAGAATCCTGTGGGCCAGTAACAAACAGAGTATTAATCTCAGAGACAATGACTCTGAAGTTCACTCAGGACAACTAGTTGAATTTTTATCCAATCAGTCATCAATAAAGATATCTTACCAGTGTTTACAATTGATCTCGACTGATCCAAAGAGAGAAATTTCTCCCATGGACAGAGCTTTTCTAGGAGCTTCTAAAATATTGAAAAGAACACTTTATCGAGCTGTCTAGCACAACGATCCACATTTTTGCATTCCAGGTTGGCCATGACTTCCAGAGAGTGGAGTGGGCTCGAGGAGGGAGATCAAACCTGTGTTTAAAGTGATGCTATCCAAACCCTTAAAGGAAGTCAGCAAACACAAGCAGGGGAGTCCTGCAGGAGGGCTGGGGCCCAAAGGTTCACGCATGGAACTTTCCCTGTGCTTCTAGCTAAGCTCACTCTGCAGAGCCCACATGACCTGGAGCCAGACAGCAGCTGTTCTTCTGCTTTGTGGGGAGAAGGACCCTGGCTGAGTGTCGTCCAGAGCGAGGCCAGGCCTGGGAGCCAGTGAGTCATTCTGTCTTGGCACAGAGTCCCCAAGGCTCTTGGGGGGAAACAAGCAGACTTTGTTGAAAGGAAACCCTCCTGCGGATGAATGGCCCCTAGTCAACTATTCAGCAGGGGCCTGTACCCTGCCCCTGCCCCTGTTCCCCCTCTTGGCCTGGGGAAACCACAATGACTTGGGGCGGGGGCGGGTTCGGAGTACAGGCCTTTGTTGTCAGCCTGGAACAAAAGGCCCAGACCCTGGCTGGACAGAATTTCCTGGGGCCCAAGCAGGGGCGCCGGCTTCTGACTCAAGCTTGAGCTGTCTCACCATTGCTTGGGTAAACACAAGTCCGACTGGACACCCGGTTCCTGTAATCTCACTTACTTGACTGAATGGCTGTCAGGCCTCTCTCCTGTATTACAAGTCCTCTCACTTTGGGAGTGCACTTTTGTCGTGTTTAGTCACCTTTGTTCAAAGAATTTCTTTCCTGAACACAGCTTCATTTTGTAATGCCATGGGGAATATTTTATTTTCTTGGCAGCTGCTGTGAGCATTTCTAAAGGGTAGACACCCACTCTTTGAGAGAAGAACATTCAAAAAGACCTCGTTGGGCATGAGTGACAGGAACTACCTTCCGTGGCTTCAATGTAAGCAGCCGAGGGAGACTGGGGGCGGATTTGCGTGTTACTCCAGAGAGAGAAGGAAGAGGATGATGGAGAAGAGAGCGTGGCACAGAAGCGTGTCAGCCACATGCCCTGTGGCGCACCCAGTCCTGTGATCATTAACCCTTTGGGCAAGTCGCTGCACTCAAAATGTTTCAGACGAGTGGACTGATTTTGGAAAGGCCTTTTACATCTGAGCTTCCTGTTCAGCTTTCCGAGACGGGCATCAGCAAAGCCCCACTGAGGTGCTTGTGAGCTCAGAAGTGAGGAGAAACGTGAGGAAATAACGGCTGGGGGAATTCATAGCAGTTGTGGGGACAACTCTGGATTCTTGAAAATCAGTGGAAATCAGACTAATTTAAACCAAGTCCCCCAGGAGTGGGGGCCGTGGATAACATCTGAGTTACATTATTAACATCCCTCTGCTAGCCTGCATGGAGAGCGCCATTTCTGGAACAAAGAGCCGGCCGGGGCTTGGGCTGAGTCCGCGGCAGCATGGTCTGATTGAGGGCGTGAAATGGCCTCCAAGGAGGAGGCCGTGCACCCCACGGGAGGCGTGACCTTGTTTATTAGCTCCTTGGAGTAGGGCAAGTGAACTGGGACAGTGGGGTAGGCACATGGTACGTCTTCCGCTCGTTAACCCAGATGGGGGTCACAGCTCCATCTTGGCTGCTGCCAGAAAACAGCAACTTGTCAAAACTTCAGGCGAAAGCGCAGGGTTCCAGCTCATTGGAACCCAATTCCTAGACGAGCGCAGGCAGAAGAGGAAACTGTGCTTGACTAGCCCCAGAGAGGCCAAGCAGATGTTGTGCGGGACCCCTCTCCGCAAAGCTCCAGCGCTGGCTGGGCTCATCGCGCACACAGGACCCCAGGGAGAGCCGCTGATGAGGGCCCTGCAGCGCTGGGGGCCGCTGAGCACTTGGCTCTGTGCCCCCCACCCCTTCCAAGCCAGGGTGGCCTGGCCCCCTGCCAGCTCAGTGTGGAAGGGAGGGAGAAGCAGTGAGTTGCACATGGGGAAACTCTTGCAAAAGACCCAGCAATGCTTTTTTGGACGATGTCCAGTTGTCACAGACCACGGAGACTTCGATGGGGTGGGGTTGGAAGCTGGGTGCTCGGGGAACACTAGAGAGCTTATATTCTGCACTGCCCTTAGCCACGGGGGAGAGGTATATATAAACTGTGGAATCCCACACGGGTCCCCGAGCTGCGCTGCCTGCCGCGGTTGGGAGAATAATCACAGTCTTCCTCAGGCCAGACGATCACTGGCTTTGGAACTCAGACACATTCTAGAAAGAAATGTGGGGGTCTCTGTGTTGATGCTCAGGGGTGTGGTGGTCAGTGTTCTGCAGGTACCCATGGACAGTGACTGTGGGCTTCCGTCATGTGCCTGTGTCTTTAGCACCTAGGCGTGTGCTGCGCAGCTAACATGCATGTGTATATTTGCATGCTTCCAAGGCTGTCCTCCACTGTGTGTGCTCCCACTGCTCCCTGTGCTCGAATCCTATGGAACTGCCTGCCTCCAGCTTCCGGGGTAGGCTAGGTGGCTCCATGCCCCTGAAACTTTGCTCACGCTGTTCTCTCTCCTGAACGCCTGTCTGTTACATCTACTCATTGTTTCAGATCCAGCTCGAGTGTTGACACATCTATGAAGGCTCCTTGATATGGCTGCTGGGACTGACCATCTCCTACTTCATCTCCCAACGATGTACATGAGCACATTTCCCCCAAAGCATCTCTGATGTTGGAGGCACCTGTTTGCCCCTGTGTCTATTCTCGTGTCCCAGAGGGTAACTGCTAGAGTGAAGAAGAGAACACTGGCCTGTGCATGATCACATCCCAGGCCTTCTGCTAAACATGCTCTCCTCCTCACAGCAGCCCTGCTGGATGAGTGACTTTATCCTCGCTTTAGAGATGGGGTCACTGAGGCTCCCTGAGAGAGTTATGGACCTCTTAAGTCGATAGGCAGGAAATGAATCCCGTATCTGACTCCAGGGCTCAGGCATTAATTTTTATACCATTCCTAGATTGGAATTTATTCTTCTGATTGATTTATTTAAGAAATATTTATTGAGTGCTTGCAATATAGGTATCAGGTGCTATTCTAAGCACTCAGAATATAGCCCCAAAATTGTTGTATTATTCACAGAACTGGAATTCTAGTTCTGGTCCACCCCATGAGGCTGGGATGGAGGGATGGAGGGATGCAGGGATGGAGGGATGGATAATATGTGTATGTATATATTAGTGCATTCTATCTTTGAACAGGAAAGTTCCAGGATCCAAGGTTATCTTAGAGCAGTGGTTCTCAAAGTGTGTGCCCTAGAAGATTTCCAGGTGCGCCCTATGATATTCCAGAGAAATATGTGCCTATTGGGGACCAAAAAACCAACAAGGTACTTAGAATTTAGATTTTTGGGGGACAGAAGTGTGGGGAATCCGCTGTAAGTTGACAGTCGCCCCCCCCCCCCCACCTAATTTGCCTGATTAGGTTGCAAAGGCTGTTAAGCTGTGGTGCTGGATTGTTTACACTACCCCCCATGGTCCCCAGAAAGACTGGAGGCAAGTTTCTTCTATCTTTTGTTTGGTGAAAAGTTAAGATGATATGTATGGTGGTGTTTTCTGCACTCAACACAATTAAGAGTAAAAAGAGAGGAATTCTTCAATGTATTGACGAGGAAATGAGAATTTGCCTTTCAAATATATGCCCAAACATTGAAGAAATTACTAGGACACATCAAGCTCATGTTTCTCATAAACACAAGAATGAAAAAAACTTAACACATTTGCACTGAGACCTGCCGAATTTACTAAATCTTGCTAAGAATGTGTCATATATATACATATATATATATATATATATATATATATATATATATGTATATATATAAATAAAGATAACTTTTTGGTTTTTTTTTATTTTTTAACCCCTCTTTTTTTATGAATTCTAAAAAGCATAACTCAAAAAATGTAACATAAAAATGTTTTTTAATGTCAGAATAAATTTAATTTTGTCGTATTTATTTTGTTTAATTACCATAAAAGCAAGCTTGGACTTTATATTTTTTTCTTTAATATTTGACTTAATTATTATAACTTATTTCTCAGAAATTTGTATATAGTGCGCCTACAATTATTTGTAGGATTTTAAATGCGGCCCGACTTCAAAAAGTTTGAGAACCACCATCTTAGAGAGATATTACCTGAAAGATTCATTGTGCAGCCACCAAATAAAGGAGGTGAGGCACAGACCATCAGAAGAGGAACTGTGGGAGGCAAGTAATGGGCCCTAGATGTCCATATCCTGCTCCCCAGCATCTGTCAATAGGTTAGGTTACACAGCACACAGGAATTAAGGTTGCAGATGGAATTGTTTTGTTAATTAGCTGATGTTAAAATAGGGAGATTATCCTGGATTGTAAATGTGGGTCTAATGAAATCACATGTGTTCCTAAAAAGTACAGGGGGAGGCAAAAGAAGAGTCAGGGTTCTGTGATAGGGGAAAGATCTTGACTTGCAATTGCTGGCTTTGAAGGTGGGGGAAGAGTGCAGAAGCCAAAGCATGTGAGCAGCTCCTAGAAGCTAGAAAAGACCGACAGTGGATTCTCCCCTAACATCTCCAGAGGAAGCAGCCCTGGCCACACCAGGAGAGACCCATGTCGATATCCTGACCTCTGGAACTGCAAGAGAGTGAATGTGTGCTGTTTTGAGCCATTAAATTTGAGGAAAATTGTTACAGCAGCCATGACAAAGAGGAGTCTATGTGTCAGATGGGACGAAATGGGTTCTTGTATTAAAATAGCATCTAGATGGGGCCTTGATGGGCTAAAGGTGTAATAGAGGGTGAAGGATGTTGAACAAGAAACATGAATGAGCAAGTTCTGCCTACACACCCTCAAGAGGTTGACAGCCACAAGGCATGCAGACTGGGCGTCTGGTTGACCTTGACCTTTATGGAGATCGGTGCATTTCACGACAGCTACGTAAGTAAAGATCATGGGCTAGTATCCTTGCTGCAAATTTTTGGATACAAGTGAGCCCCATGGGAGACTAATGCTACAGTTTCCCGTGACAATGTGAACTTGACCTCAAACCAAAGCTCCCAGAAGCTTTGTAGGCAAAGCTCTGGTAATGGTTGGCCTCACATCCCACACCGAAAGGAGGTCATTCTGACTGCAGTACACTTGGACGGGGTCCCCGCTGTCTAAAACGCAGGGGTGGCAACGGCCACTCCATGGCGGCTGCATCAATAGCAATAAAATGAATAATTACATATTTCCCACTTTTGCTCATTATTGAGGGCTGAGAGGATGATCCAGAAATAGGGCTGTGACTAAGGAGGCTCATGAAGGAAACTGGACTGAAGCTGAGCAAGACTGGGCTGGGTCCCGTTCCTGCAATTAGCACACGGAGTAAACAGCACTTAAGGGCTGCTCTGGGAGTGTGGGGCCATCTGTCTGAAATAGACAACTATTTTTTATGCAGGGAGGGATAAGGGGAACTATTTCCACCTCAATTTAATAGTCTAGACGGCCAACAACCCTCTTCCTCCTTGTTCACCTCTCCCCTTCTCTCCCCTCCTTGGCTCCCAGCTGTGTGTTCCCTGTTCACAGTGGTGTTCCCTTGAAGAGTAAACCAAGCACCCTTCAGATCTGGTATGTGGACATTGTTTGAGCATGACTTGGGCTCTGTTTATCTCATGGTGGGGTTTTGGTTGGATTTCTTCTTCCTCCCTCTCAGGCCATCAAAATACTGTTTGTCCTCAAGTCCGCTGCTTTCTTACAGGGGTAAGAGAGCCCTGCTGGCTCCAGAGGGGAGGTGCTGCTGCAGGAGCCGGGGGGCCCCAGGACATTCCTGCTCAGACCCCCCTGATCTTTCTCACCCTCCGGAGGGTCTGCCAGGTTGCGTGTTCTGTGCAGCTCCTGCACGCTTCTCTCCCATCCCCCTGCCCCTGTCCTGGCTGAGGCTACCATTTTGTCATCTGACAGGACTTTGGGTAAAGCATTTCTGCTCAGAGCTGGGGAAATTCCAAGTACTAGGCTATAGAAACTAAAAGATCTTATACTCTTTCTAATGATTTATTCTCTCTCTCTCTCTCTCTCTTTCCTCTGTTTTGGCTTTTTGGAAGGAAATGGCTGAACATTCTCATGAAGATATGTTAACCAGGTTTAAAAAAAAATGTAACATTAGTAGTATAAATATAGTAGGGCCATGGTTTCCCTGTTCAGTTCCCCTATCTCCCCATCCACGTAATTTGGAGTTAGATACTTCTCTTTATAAAGATTTTGAAATGTTGAAAGTGAATGTCTGAGTTTTGGGTGATGGTTAGCAACTCAAAGGATTTTTCTGTAACCCCAAATGCCCCATCTTCGGTAATAAAGATGGCATTTATTGTGACAATCAGATCTGTGCCCAAACATGGTCAAATGTCTCTCATGGGCACCAGGACCCCTGGTTGAGAACCATTCTCTTCAATGAGTCCATTCTGACAGCAATTCTGTAAGTTCCAGAGGTGAAGAGTCCTGCCTGGACCATCCATGTCTTAAAAGTCTGGCATTATACTCATATCTCAGACCCGTTGCTTAGCTCTCTCTGCAGCTGCCTCATGGATTGTTTCAGAAAATGCCATGCGGGCTGAAGCAAGGGCGGCCCATCCTGGGGTCTGTCTAATGGACACAGCACAGAAGAGCCTCCTTTTTCTGCATGCAAAGGGCTTCTGGATCTGGTTGCCAAAAGAACACGGTCTCTGTTATGAAGAAGCCCACGGCTTGAGGGGGAAAAAAAAGCAGGGACCTGTCTGATTCATCAGGATGACTCATACCTGGGATCACTTCGCCTCTCCTCAGTTTCCCAGGGCCTGTTGAGGCTTGTGAAGGGCCATGGCGACAAAGAGAAAACTCCCTCTTGAATAGTGAAGACGGGTCCACCCGTCTGGCCACAGAGAGAGCTCAGTGCAGCCATCAAGATAACTTTATTGGGGATGCAGAATCAAATTGCAGATGATCTAGTATGTGGTGCCTGGAAGATCCTTGAAGTTTCCAAAATCGTCCTGGCCAGCTCAAGGCACCCCTCTGTGAATGGCTGATGGACTTGGGAGCAGGGACCAGCAACAGTGTGCAGAGGAAGGCATTCAGTAATTGCTTAGCAAGACGGGGGGACGGAGGGGAAGTGGATCTTCAGGTGGAGAGACGGCTGGCAATTATCCTGGCAAACGCATCACGCTGTGGAGTTCATCTCTTTACATATAAACCTGTGTTGCCACTGTGATTACATCAGGCTCTGGGACGCCATCTGCAAGGCCCTCTATTATCTGTTGATAGATTACTTTGTAATCACACTCGCTGCATTTTCTTAGGACAAGAGGGTGTAATCTCCTTGCTTCGTGGGTCTCACATTTCTTGGTGCACAGTTAATCCCCCATGCGGCTTGCTGAGTGACTGGTTAGACAGAGGAGCCACTGAATTTCTCCCAACCCCATTAGGGGGTCTTTGTGTCCCTGGATCAGACAGTTGCCCAAATCCCACCCATTAAAAAAAAAAAAAAAAAAAGAATGGGCTAATTAAGCCTGCCAGCCTAATTTTACGCTTTCTAATTTTGCCCTTTAAATGCATCATAATTATCAGATGCAGAATATATTTTCAAATGCAGAGCCACTGATGGGTATATTTTTAAATGTGCGGGGCTAAGATGGGAGTTAGCAAGGAAGCAGGCAGTATTTTTAACTTGTGTTGGGGCAGGCAAAGGCCACTGCCTCACTGATTCATGCTCCTGCATTTGGAATGGAAATAGCATTGATCTGATGTATTACTGAAATGGATGTCATTGTGTCGCTGTCCCCAGCAATGCTGCTGGGTGATATGTCTTTTGGGGTGCACTTACACAAGTGGAGGTGTGACCACAACCCTGGGACTCTTGGCTTCACATTAAGGCAGAGGTTACCCGCCTCTTCTGAGGCTGCATGAAGTCAGGGCTGATGTAGACACGGACTTGGAAGAGCTCTTGGTGACCACATGATGCAATCTCTTCCTTATTATTTTTAAGGTTTCCTTTGTTATTGACAAAACTATGTACTGTACCTAAAGCCTTGGTCACTGCAGCTTTTGTGAAAGAAAAAAAAACCCCACACATACACAACTGTTTTTTCCTTCTCCCAACCTGTCCTTAGAGGCACTGTATGATTCTATTCAAAGTAAAGGTTGAAAACAAAAAAAAGTCATAAATAATTATATACCATATTTCATTTAAAAGATCGTGGTTTTTTTGTTTAGTGTATGTAATCCACATGCATTCAACATTACGAAATCAGTGTACCATAATGCATTTCAGTGGGTCTAGCACAAAAATAACCATAATAGCACATGAGTTTGGGACTGGGTAGCATGGAGTTGTTCCCTCTGCAAGTATAAGCATCCCTATTTCAGGACACCATTCCTATTAGAGATGGGAAAGGGTGTGTTCAAGTTATTGTGGCTCATAAGGGAGAAGCAGGATGGCAATGACATGCCCCTGAATCTGCCCTGGTGCCCTGGACAGAAAACATCCAGCCCCTTCAGGTAGACCTACTGCTCCTTGAATTCTCAGCAATGTCCAGGGGGGTCGCCATCTCATTATAGGGACATGGACTGTACTAATAGCGATTCCTCCACAGGGCTCTGCCAACAAGGTTCTGGAAGCTACTAGGTCCTTCTAACAAGCAATAATGAAAATGATTATGTGAATGTCCAGAGCAGCATTATTTACAATTACCAAAAGGTAGAAAAAACCCAAATGTCTATCAGCTGATGAATGAAAGAACACATCTGTGTGATATTCCCTCGACGGATTATTATTCAGCCATGAAGAGGAATGAAGTACTGATAATGCCATGACAGAGATGAACCTTAAAGTAGGGTCTCAAAACAAATGGGCCAATACACAGCTATGGTGAGGGTCAGCCACATGTCTAGACTGGACACCTGGGAGGGTAGCATCACAGGTGGGGAGTATCCAAGTCTTTCTGACCTGTGACACAAAAGAAAGCAGACACTCCTACTCATATGATTTATGACTTTAAATTTTAAATTGTTATTGTAGTTATTATTTTTGCACAAGTGACTTTGCACAAAGAACTTCATGATTCCACAGATAATTCGTGAGTTGAGATGACACTGTGTAAAATGCCTGTGCTCTTGACTGGCGAATTGCAGGCCAGCGGGAGTGTGTTCTCTTACCAGGCACGGTGTTGTGGAGGGCAGGTGTGAAGCAGCGCATCGGCCTCCATTATCTAACCCCAGGCTGGCTTGATGCATTTATGGGACCATGGGTGCCCTGAGGCATCTGCTTTTGTGAAACCTGGTTGAAGCTTAGAGCACACATCACCATATCCTAGAGTCAACTTCACAAGCATGTCTATAGGAAAAATTAAAAACATCACTGCAATGACCCATCTCTCCTCTGTCATCATAGCAGATAAAGAACAGAGGCCCAGAAAGTGCAATTGTCTAACTACATATCACAGAAGAGCTGGTGGCAGAGAGATAATCAGTACTTGACAATTGTGGCTTTCAAACCAGTACTCTTTCATTACTCCCAGTGAAGAGGCAGGAGGTATTATCACCCACTCACTCATCCTTTCACTCATTCAATTGATCATGCAAATGATCACTTTCCCTTGTCTCCCTCTCCAGTCTTGGCTGGCACCATACTGTCCCCAGATCTCTCTGCCCTTGACACACTAGTACTCTTTGAAGCCCTAGCAGACACTAGATTTCCCCTGCCACAGGCCCTTTGCACATGCCATTTTCTTTTCCTAGAACACGCTCCTTTTCCTTCTTGCCCAATTAGTTCCTACTTATTTTTCTGCTTTTCTGAGAGCGTCTTCCCTAACCTGCTTCAGTCATGTCACAATATTAGAGCATCATGTACCCCCCTTAACATAGCAATTGTTTCCAACATTCCTTTCCTTTTCTTTCTTTCCTTTCCTTTCTTTCTCTTTCTTTCTTTCTTTCTTTCTTTCTTTCTTTCTTTCTTTCTTTCTTTCTTTCTTTCTTCCTTTCTTAAAAAGGACAGTTTGATTACTGTCTACCTCACCAGTTAAGACTATGAGTTCAATGATGGCAGAAGCTGAGATGCTCAATAAATTTTCTTGAATGAATGAGTCAATAATGACTGAACAAATGTATTCAAAAATCGACAACAAGCAGGTGCTAGGGAGGCAGAGAATTAAAATGAGAAAGAAATAACTTTGGAATGAACAAGTAGGAGAGCCAGAGATAATAGGTATGCGTGAATAGGTATAGTTCCACTTGGGAAGTGACATTTACCGCAAGAGAAGTTGAGATCCACACGAGGAGCCTCAGGGCCGGGAGAGCTCACTTCCCAGGTGGGAGGAGCCTCAGGGCTGGGAGCTCACTTCCCAGGTGGGAGGAGCCTCAGGGCCGGGAGCTCACTTCCCAGGTGGGAGGAGCCTCAGGGCTGGGAGCTCACTTCCCAGGTGGAAGGCAAGGGGTGGGTGTGGAGAGCTTCCCGGATAAAGGTAGATTTTAATCCAGATTTGTCCTAGGGAACCTCACGGTGTCACAGACAGGACAACGCCAACTCCAGAAGCTGAAGACATGCTATGCGGTCATGGAATCCAGGCCTAGTGGGCTAGGACAGACTGTGCCTGTATAGGTGTGTCCCCCAAACAACTTTTGGGGCCCTGGCCTATGGGAATCCTTAGGGAGCTACCAAGCCTGCGTGGGATGGGATTTAAGGCAGCCAAACTAGCAGGTGGGGCAGTTCCCACCCCCTCACCTCATAAATGTGGAGGGGCCAAGGCTTTCTCCTGTGCCAGGGTCTGGAAGTTCTCTGGGGTGGAACAGTCCCCTGCAGAGGAATATTCCATCCCAGGACCATGTGGATGGCCAAGAACCTGGTGCAGCCTTCCCCTCCACAGGGAGATCTGGCACCCTAGAAACTCACTGGGTGGATAAATTACTAAACTTGCTTGAACATAATGAAAAACATTAGTAGGACACTCTCTAACATAATAGTAAAGTATCCATATATTAAGGTATCCAGTTCACAGAAAGGGTGGAGACTCGTAGCATCCTGAAAGTGGATCGCATCTCCAGTTTATCTAGCCAGTGCAAAATATTGCCCATCTAATATATTTTATTCATTATGGTCACTCAATGTATGCTTGGGGACACTTAACGTACCCATAGAAGAACTAAGCAAGGATGACTGGGTTTTCTGGATGTTTCCCTGGATACTCACCCTAGGCCTTTGAGGTAGCTGTGAAGGGTAGGGAAAGAAAGCTTCTCTCCCCGAAGCTGTCTAGAGGGTGAGTTTGCAAGTCTACCCCAACCCAGTGGTCTATAAGAGGTCCGCTTTCTCACAAGAGCCCTTCAAGGGCGCCTGGAGGCGTGCCAAAGAGGAAGAGCACCAAAGGGCTTCATTTCTGTCTAAATCTATGCAAATTGGTGGTTTGCACTCTAAATAGGAGTGTTTATCTGTTTCCTCTTTCAGCTCATTGAACAATTGGAAGGAAGCAGAGAAGTTGTGACCTTCCCCCCCCACTCTACCCTTTTGACCCCATATGCTCCTCAAAACCTTGGTCCCTTGACCTCACCATCTTTTTCCAGTGGAGGAGCCTGAAGTCCTCGGTCTCCTGGGCTCCTTGCACCGTCCTGAAGACGCATTCCCACCCTATTCCCAGACCCACACATGTCTTTGCACCAAAACTGACCTCTGTTTGCCACCTGAGACATTCTTGGAGGTAAAAAGCAGAAGCTACCCTTCCTCAGCCCTCTGGAAAGTGAAGCCTAGAACTAGCCATGTTCGTATTTGTTTGTCCAGTGTCAAGATGTTAACCAAGGTTTGGGTGAACATCAAGTCCAACTTTGCATGTTACAGACGAGAAACCAGAGAGAGGAAAGGATTCACTGGAGATGACTTAGCTGGTCACTCCACAGGCCTCTCTTGGGGGTTGCAGATACATAAGAGTTGGGACAGCCACGTACAAAGCTGACAAGGCTCACTCCTCTAAGCCAGGGATTGTTCTTTGGCTACGATGGATTCTCACAGTCTCATAACTTTGATATACGTTATCTCCATCTTCATGAAAAAGTCTAAGACCACAGTGGTTTCTTTCTTAAAAAAAAAAAAAAATTCTTAAGTCACTGACCTAGTTAAAGAATCTGATGAAATCTAAAACTCTTTCCTTTAGAAAAATACATATGAATCAAAAATTACATTCAATTTTAAGGGCTCCTTAAGGATCCATGGACCTCAGGCTAAAGCCCCTGCTTTCAATGAAGTATCCCTATTTTTCTCACGTAGAAAATGAGCAAATGGAGGCTTAGAGGAGCTATGCGCTATGCTTGTGCATGGCCGGCAGCTCGGGCCCTTCAGTACTGACTGGCTGAACTTCAAAGCTCAAGTTGGTTCCTTCCTCCAGAATACATGGAGGTGAAATGCCACTGATTCCAGGAAACAATCATTATATTTTTTAAGCATCTACTTAGCGCCTGGCATTGAAATAAGAGAAGATTCCTTGGAGCTTATAAAAAATTTTACATAGCTTGTGGTTAGCATTCTTGTCCCTGAGGGGAAGCCTTCCACTGGGAACTCAAGGGCTACCTGACCAGGGTATATAAGGGAGGCTGTCCTCAGTGAAGAAGATGGGGTGGTACCCTACTGAGGGCTTTGCTGGCTGAGAAAAGAGGCAGCTGAGGAACAAAATTCACCATCTACGTTGATATGCAATGTCTCCAGATCCTATAGGAAGCATTTTCATCCTGATATGTTTAAGATTAAGCATTTAGGTTGTTGTCTCAGAGTACTGCTATGGTTTAATAGGGACTCTTCTCCTGATTTCTTCAGAGGCGATAGGGCTGAGACCACATATAACCTGGTTGACCCTTGTAAAGCCAGTAGCCACGGCCACCATCACAGCCGCCTGGCCAGTGCAGGCTCATTAGATTCGGACAGTCGGTAATGAAACAACAGAGCCAAAAACTGGTGGGCCATCATCTTTAATCCTAGCTTGCACTCGGCAGGCAAGTAATGCACACAGTGGGAAAACACTTCCCTTTCCATTCAGGGCTCCCAAAGCCACTGACTCATCTGAGTTTCCTAGAACCAAAGGTTTCTAGCTCACCAGCCTTATTCACCTCTGTTCCCCATCTCCTTCTCTCTGCACAAACTCTACACAAACTGGCTTCTCCTTTAGCACTCCGCCATCTTGGCTGCTTCTCCTCTCCTCCACATGGCCTTTACCTGCTCTCCTTTCTGCTCTCCTCCAAGAACGTAATCCCTCTTCTTCCAGAACAACATGATCTCTCTTCCTTTTAAAACCTTTCGGTGTGAAAGCCCTCCCCCAACACATATTAACATAATCACACCCATCCCAAGCAATCACCTGGGCAATGGGCTTCTACGTGGGCAGCGCCATCTTTTTTTTTTTAATAAATTTTTATTAATGGTAATGGGATGACATTAATAAATCAGGGTACATATATTCAAAGAAAACATGTCTAGGTTATTTTGTCATTAAATTATGTTGGATACCCCTCGCCCAAAGTCAGATTGTCCTTCGCCACCCTCTATCTAGTTCTCTGTGCCCCTCCCCCTCCCCCTAACTCTCCCCCTGTCCTCCCTCCCCCACCCCTGGTAACCACCACACTCTTGTCCATGTCTCTTAGTCTCATTTTTATGTTCCACCAATGTATGGAATCATGTAGTTCTTGTTTTTTTCTGATTTACTTATTTCACTCCTTATAATGTTATCAAGATCCCACCATTTTGCTGTAAATGATCCGATGTCATCATTTCTTATGGCTGAGTAGTATTCCATAGTGTATATGTGCCACATCTTCTTTATCTAGTCTTCTATTGAAGGGCTTTTTGGTTGTTTCCATGTCTTGGCCTCTGTGAACAGTGCTGCAATGAACATGGGGCTACATGTGTCTTCATGTATCAATGTTTCTGAGGTTTTGGGGTATATACCCAGTAGAGGGATTGCTGGGTCATAAGGTAGTTCTATTTGCAGTTTTTTGAGGAACCACCATACTTTCCTCCATAATGGTTGTACTACTTTACAATCCCACCAACAGTGAATGAGGGTTCCTTTTTCTCCACAGCCTCTCCAACATTTGCTATTACCCATCTTGTTGATAATAGCTAATCTAACAGGGGTGAGGTGGTATCTCATTGTAGTTTTGATTTGCATTTCCCTAATAACTAATGAAGCTGAGCATCTTTTCATATATCTGTTGGCCATTTGTATCTCTTCCTGGGAGAAGTGTCTATTCATGTCCTCTTCCCATTTTTTTATGGGATTGTTTGTTTGTTTGTTGTTGAGTTTTATGAGTTCTTTGTAAATTTTGGATATTAGGCCCTTATCTGAGCTGTTGTTTGAAAATATCATTTCCCATTTAGTTGGCTGTCTGTTTATTTTTATATCAGTTTCTCTTGCTGAGCAAAAACTTTTTATTCTGATGTAGTCCCATTCATTTATCTTTGCCTTCACTTCTCTTGCCATTGGAGTCAAGTTCATAAAATGTTCTTTAAAACCCAGGTCCATGAGTTTAGTACCTATGTCTTCTTCTATGTACTTTATTGTTTCAGGTCTTATATTTAGGTCTTTAATCCATTTTGAATTAATTTTAGTACATGGGGACAGGCTGTAGTCGAGTTTCATTCTTTTGCATGTGGCTTTCCAGTTTTCCCAACACCATTTGTTGAAGAGGCTTTGCAGCGCCATCTTTAACAAAGTAAGCATAATATATTTTATCTGCCCAGTAACCCTCTTCACCACTCTCATGGGTATCCAAGTGATGTCTGGTTAAAGGAAAGAGTATAGAGACATGGCACTGGCTGGATGGCTCAGTGGATAGAGCATTGTTCTGGAGTGCTGAGGTCATGGGTTTAATACCTAGTAAGGGCACATACAAAAAGCAACTAGTAAGTGCGTAACTAAATGAAATAATTAAGTGGAACAAGTTTATGCTTCTCGTTCTCTCTCTCTCTCTCTCTTTCCCCTCCTCTCTCTTGCTGCCTCTTCCTCTCTCTCTCAAATCAATGGAATAAAAGAATGTAGAAGCAGCAGTGGGAACGGGGGTCACCAGGAAAGTCTGACTTTACTAAGTCAGAAAGGTTGTTTAGAACAGGGTGAGCAGCCCAGCCTGGTTTGTGCAAGTGCTGAGTGGGAATGAGCGGATCCTTCTCTTCATTCCACTTCCTGCCTGACTCAGTGGCCTCTTCATAGTTTCCGAGGCAGCTGTGGTTTCTCCTGAACTTGGCCCCAGGATATTTTTCCTAATTTCTGGCTACTAGCGTTTCCTCCACCTGTCCTCAGAGGTGATGAAACTCTTTCAGAGACTCTCCAAAAGCCTAAGGATAACCTGAAAACTAGACCTTCTATATCCAGAGAGAATGAATAATTCCCATTCATTCTAGCTAGCCTCGCACTGCACTGGTCTTCATGGAGACAAAGCTTGGTGAAGTGCCACCAGAGGAAGTGGTGAAGGGGTGTGGAGCAGGGCTGGGGTGGATAGAAGCACAGCAGGCTGACCCAGGTCCTGTGGAGTATTAACTGATAATATTAAAGCAAGGAGAGTACAAGACTGAAGTAGTTTTCAGCCTTGTCTTTGGAAGTGGTCACTCAGTGAGGCTCCCGACCCTCCTGTGTATTAAGGTCATTGGGTTCTAGTCCTGCTTCAGCCATCAAGTCTATGTGATCTTGAACATGTTGCTTCTCCTCTTGGGGACTCAGTTTCTCTACTTACACAATGGGTGGGACCACATGATGTCCCCACGCCTCTGTCTCCTAAGTCTAGGCTTTTCTTTGTTTGAGACTTGCAAAGCATTCAATACTCTTTTCTTAAATTGGGGTATAATTTGCATACAGTGAAATGCTTTTCAGTGTACTGTTGACTCAGCCTTGACAAACACATCTACTTGTGTAACCTCACTGCCCCCAATCAGGACACAGAATGTTTCCATCACCACAAAAAGTTCCCTTGTGCCATTTTCCAGTCAATTCTCTATACCAGAAGCAACCACTGATCTGATTTGTATGACTGGATTTGTCTCACTGTAGGTTAGTTTTGCATATCCTAGAACAGTGGTCGGCAAACCGCAGCTCACGAGCCACATGTGGCTCAATCAGATTGAGGATGTTTTTAGCAAAGGCCAGGGAGTACCCGAATTAAGTTTATAACAATGTACCTACCTATATAGTTTAAGTTTAAAAAATTTAGCTCTCAAAAGAAATTTCAATCGTTGTACTGTTGATATTTGTCTTTGTTGACTAATGAGTTTGCCGACCACTGTTAGAATTTCATATAAATGGAACCGTACAGTACGTACTTTTGTGTCTGATTTATTTTACTCAGCATATTATTTTTAAGAAGCATCCATGTTGTTGCATGAATGTAGTTCATCCCACTTCTTTCTTCTGAGTAATATTGTATCATATGAATACATCACAATTTATTTATTTTTCCTATCGATGAGCACTTGATCTTTTTTCCAGTGTTTGGCTGCTGTGAGTAACACTGCTATCAACATTCTTATACAAGGCTTTTTGTAGATTTATGTTTTTATTTCTTCTTGGGTAAATATCTCAGAGTGGAATTGTTGGGTGATTAGGTACTTGTGTGCTCAACTTTTGAAAAATCTGATAAACAGTTTACCAAAGTGGTTTTCACCATTTTACACTCCCACCAACAATATATGGGAATTCTGGTTGCTCTACATCCTCTCCATCATTCGATGCTGTCATTGTGTTTCTCTTTAGCCATTTACTTCTGAACAGTTGTGTGTGTGTGTGTGTGTGTGTGTGTGTGTGTGTGTGTGTGTGTTGATTCCCCAGATCCTGTAGCTGCAGGTTCTAGCAGTCCAGGCTGAATGCAGTCCATTAAGTTTTTTCTCCCCAGAGCTCATGATAACGGTCTGTTTTCTGCTGCTGGACATCACAAAGGGGCTCCTCCTTTGCAGAATTTAGACTTGCCTCTGAAGAGGGGAGAAACGCAAAGAACCGGAGAGCACAAGCAGAGTTTAGCAAAGATTATTTGAACTGCTGCTGGGTTTGGAGATGGCAGGGAGGATGTGCTAATGAGAAATTCAGGCCATCTGTGTCAGAGATGCTCCCATGGCCAGTTCTCATTCCTGAGAGCAAGTGGAAAAGGCCCCGTGGATTGAAAATTTGAGGGTTCAAGGCCTACAGAGAGCAGGATCTTGAACCATAAAATCTCTAAAATCCTAAGAAAATCACATGCTAAAAGAAGCTTCTTTCTAGGCTAATAAGAAATCAACCCTAGCAAGTCTGTTATGGGTACAGACAGGTTTAAGCCCAAAGCAAAACATCTACACATTGTTGTGACAAGGCAGAATCTTAACACATGCAGGCTAAAAGTGCCTGATTAAAAAGGAGGTGTTTGTTGCAAACTCCCATATTGGAAAGACATGACACAGCTATCCATAGATCATGGCACCACGAAGCTGGAAAAAGCCAAGTGGCTGTGTAGGAGACAGAGGCTGTACAATCCTGATTCCTCTGAGATTAAGGGCTGTGGTTTGGCTTTAGAACTGGACCATGAGATAGACATTAAATGGTCAGGCCATCTCTTGTGAACCAACCACAGTGGTTGAGAGAATACAGGAAGTTCTGGACCATATGGGCATCATGAGGAAGGAAGACTCTGGGAAAAGTCAGGAAATTAAGATGTTTGGAGAGAAAAACAAATGACTCTACTTCTCTGTGGGATGGTTTTAGGACTATCTTATGTCCCAAGAATCATGTAGCCAGAGTCACCTGAAATCTTCCTCCTCTTCTTCCGCACAACTAATCCATCCCCAGTTAGTCCCCAAATTCTTCTGACTGAATTTATGAATACCTTATGAATTTACTCAATCTCAGTTATAAGGTCCACAGCTCAAGACCCCGCCCTTTCTTGTCTGGACTGTTGCACTACTTCCCCAAGTAGACTTCCTGTCACCAACCTTGGTTCCCTCCAGACTAATTTATGCTTTGGAGTCAGAAAGATTATTTTAGAACTTGAATTATACTTGGCAACAACATTACTTCAACTTCCATAACTGAGGTCACAAAATCCTCCAAAGATCTAACCTATCTACCTCTTTATTTTCCTCACCCACCACTCCCCGACTCCCGTCTCCTCCACCATGCCAGCTGTTGGTTGTTCCTCACACGTGCCTCCTCTACTCCTTCTTGCCTTGGTGATCCTATTCATCTAATCCCTTCCCCTGGAATGTGTTTCTACTTAAGCCAAGAAGAAGCCTCCTCCTCTGGGCTCCCAAGGCATCCTTGACCCACACCTTTTTGCTTCACCTACCACATAGTTGCGCAATGATTTGTTTATGTATCAGACCTCTCTCTCTGTGACTTCTCAAGGGAGTACCACTGGGTTGAATTTGTCTTTGGATCTTTATCATCTATCCCAGCGCTGGCCACATGGTCACCATGCTGTAAAGGACTCTTGAATGAGAAAATGGCTTACACAGTTTATCCTTAGCCTGAGCCCCTGCAGTAGTTAAAAGACTTTATAGACATGCATTAAAAATCTCTCCCTCATTACTTTCTAGCTATGTGCTCAGGGACAAGTTACTTAGTCCTTCTTGGCCTTACTATCCACACGTGTAAAATGGTGAAAACAATAGGATTATTATGAGAATTACAAATGAGAATGCATGCCAAGCACTCACCACAGTGTTCCACACATGCTCAGTGAATAGTCCAACTTTTGTCGTTAGTATTGTCATTCTTATCAGGAATTCCTCTTCAGATTTACTACTGGGAATTTTCCCTCCTGTGTTTGACCTTGGTGTTCTTGAAGACATTTATTCATCTTAATAGCATGGGGTCATGGGGGATAGTTTACTTCATATATAATACTTTATTTCTATCAAATAATAGAAATACCAGCCTCCCAGAGATCCCAGCTGTGTCATTAACAAGTGTGGTTGGCTATAAGCATTTCGGGGGTGTGCACTGAAACCAGAGAAAGAAAATCAGGTGAAAGGCTCATTCACCCTAATAAATACAAATATATATTATGCACTACATATTTTTACTTTTGAATGTGTTAGATCTAAGCCAAAAGTCTGGCATTGGTCTCTGGCCTAAAGCTGCTACCAAAAATGGCCTATGACCTCATTATCTAGTTTCACAGTCTCAGTCAGAAAGCTCATTCCTCAGCTTACTGAAATCCAAGAAGTGATTATATTTAAGAATCTAGGGAGGTTCTCATTCTGTTCACACTCATTACTGCTTCCAAAACAAACACACTGAAACAAGGTGTCAACTTGTGTGGGGGTCCTTGGAAATCCAGAAGTTACCATTAGCAGTTTCTATCACGGCTGACTATGCTTAACTTGTCAGGAGAGGTTGAAAGATTTACCCAATTTAAATCCCTTCCATGGACTGCTGGGTGACTGTTGTTCTCTGACCTACCACAGACCAAAACAATCATTCTGTTTGTCAAATTCATGGTTGGCCATTGTGCAAGCGCTCCACATTACTCAGGAGAGATCTTCAGAAATGATTATGGCAAATCCCCTGTTATTGTGGGTTGTCTCCTGTTTTTGTTGAGAACCTTTCTCAGCCTTCGGTCCTATCTCTCCTTTTAAGTTTCCACAGTGTCTTGTTTGAAATAAGATGAGCTGCTCTGAATTTATTAAAAGCTATATGGGCTTGGTGTCAAGTTTTTTTTAAAGAGACAATAATGGTAAAGATTCAACTTTTTTTGCCAGGGTCTTTGCAAGATACTATATCATTGGGGTCTCATTTTATCATCATGCTAACCTGAAAAAAAAAATGTTACATCCACGAGGAAACTTAGATTCAGAGCAGTTACCTAACTTGTTGAAGGTCATGCAAATAGTTAAGAGTGGAGATGGAATTAACAACTTTTTAGAGCTTAATCCAAATCCCACACATTGCATTACCCTGTCTCTTTTTTAATACCTCTGAGATTTTGTTTCCTAGCCACAACTCTGAGCAAGGTTTTTCCATGGTGGGGTATAATACAGTCAGGGAAAAACCACGGTGGTAATCCAACAGGAGGAAAAAAGAGCCTCCTGTCTCTCCATAGGTTGGGAGAACATATGGTTGGGCCAGAAATTAAATATCTATTCCTGATCAAAAAGGAGAAGATGAGTAAAAGCAGCCCACAGAGATTTCCTTTGAGTTGTAAAAGCTAATGTTCTTTATCTTAAAAATAAAAAATCGGTTCAATTATAAAATAGAAGGTAAAATTTCTTTCCAGGTACGGTCAGAGACTATGGATTGCCTCTCTGAAAGTGAAGAATTCTGCTAAAATAAGCATGCCTGGGCATTCTGATAGTCGCTGAACCTCCAGAACACCCCTGTTCAACACATAGACAACCCCAAGTCCTGTGTTGGAAACTTACAGAATTTCCCTTGAGTCTTAAAGTTTGCTATAGCCAAACCTGGGTGCTTCCCAAGAAGGGACCATTCCTAGTTGGGATCTGTGTGGCTGCTTCTCCACCAACAAGAATTGCTGAGAGATTTGTTAATTACAGAATCTGTAATAGCTACATATTAATTGTATTTAATTATGCAATACTAGATCATCAAATATGTTCTAGGGCATTTGTGCGTCATTTTTGGTACCGATGTATAATTTGAACTATAAATAAGGCAGATGCCCCTTGTAAAAATCCTAACTAGTCTACTGTTCTACTACTGGGGGCCATTGCTTTGCTGCTCATGTGATTAAGTTTTCCTGTCCGCTTTGCTGTTGTAGGTAACCAAAGAACCAACCTGGCCCCAGCAGCCAGCATTGTTCCCTAAGCAACATGTGAATAATTAAGCGACGAGTACAGCTACAAGTTCTAAAATGTTCAACATTTAATACAGGTTAAGTAACATTTCTTCTTCTCGTTGGAGAAGGGGAGACTAAACAAAATAGAATTTCTTGCCTAGTTTTGTTTTGTTTCTTCTTGTCTAGTTTTAGTCCCCTTCCCTGAAGCTCCTGTGGATGATCACTATGTACATAGACCAGTGTCTAGAACTGCCCACCTCCCCTAACTAGGCCACATATGCAGTAAGACTTTGCTAAGCAACATCCTCATATCTGTAAAGAGTGTGAATGAGATAAACCATAGTATGATCTATAGGAAGACTGGGGGTTCTGTATGTCACTTGCCTAGTATTTGTTAGGGGGGCTTTGTGTAGTCCCAGCATACCTCTAAGTCTCATGTTGTTTCCCTATAAATCAGAGGATTGACCTATCTGATTCCTAATAGCCCCTCAGAGCTAATATGCTACGTTATTATGGCAAAGTACAGAAGAACTTGAAATTGTTTCCAAATATGATGGGAATAAAGAAAGGAGAACCAGGGCAAGAGGTTAGAGATAGTGAAGAACCACATTTGACATCAGGGAGACCTGGGTTCAAGTTCTGCCTCTTACTGATGAGCAACCTCAAGTTACTCTTCTTTGAACTTCCAGTTCTTTTTTGGCCAAAAGTATTTAATATTACCAGATGCCTTGTGGGACAGAGCTGAAAATTAACAGTGATAACTATTAAGCACTTGGTGCATTACTGAGACAGAATGGGCTCTCATTAATTGCTGGTCTAAATAAAAATTTTAAAAAACAACACCAGCACATACCTGCGCCTCAGATGTTGGCCTCCTGAGGCTATCTTCTGTGGTCTGTCCATTCTTGAGTCCTTCTGGCTGGCTGTTCTTAAACACCCTCTCTGGAGCCTCTCAGGTCTCTGTCTTTTGTCTAAAAAGCAGAGCAACTGTATTGCTAACTGTTCAAAGTAGGGTTATCTAAGTTATCTCCCTAGTCCACAGCATTAAGAGCATGTCTTTCACAGGAAATTAGCAGGAGCACTTGTTATTATGGACCCGGCTGGCCCAGAGCTGGGCTTCCCGCAGCTGGTGCACACACTCCTCAGTCTGTTTACACACTGTAGACAGATGATCCTATCTGTCCAACTGGATTGAGAAAGTGAAAATTCTTAACACAACCCTGCTAATTTTTAGACCTTGCCAATTCTACCAGACTCACTTTTTATCTCTACTTTCTCCAATGATAAACTGTCTTTCAGTAGCTTAAAAATAATGTTCTTTTGTTTATCAGGTACACTGACATAATATTTCTGCCACCTGAAATATTCACCTCCTCCAAGTATATTCTTGGTTCTCAGCTCGAAAGCTTCTTCCTCCAGGAAGTACTCCTTGATATTTAGTCTTACTCCATCAATCTAAGACAAGATCAGGACTTACTGGTAAATGTGTTCATGAGAAGTATACACTGTACAACTTCCTTATATCATATATAGAAGTGATATTGCAATCATCTCAATAGAAATTTAACAATTATTGGTGTAACCCATAATTTGTTGTCTACTCTCCCCATGTAAGTTCCAGATTTAGGCTGTGCCTGTCTTTTCCACTATTATGGTCACACTGCACAAGACAGTGCCCGGCACACAGTAGGTGCTCAATAATATTAAGTGACTAAATGACTGGCTAGTTGAATGAAGCCATGCACACAGAGAGTGAAGGTTCATCCTATATTGCAAGATGCAGAGTTGGATGCACATAAATTATTTAAAAAGTTAGACAGTTGACAGGAACAAAATGATCCTGAGATCCTGAAAGGCTCCAGGATGTACAGTTGTTTAAATGTCACCTTTAAGACGTGCGTATTGATTTATAGTTTGCATTCCTGAGTACATAAGATTCTGTACTAGCAGGGAAAAAAAATCCAATTTCTGTGTCTCGGTGAAGGAGAAGGCTAAGTCAGGTTTGGTATCATCTGTCAGAAGGTTTTGTGTGTGTGTGTGTGCGCACGCGCGTGTGTGTGTGTACACTCTCACTTAAGGTTTTTATATTGACTGGAATTCTTAGTGATAAGAAAAAAAAACCTTTAAGACACTATTTTTAATTAGAGATTACTTTCGTCTGTTTCAATACTTCAACTGAATGAAATAACACAGCAGTATTCAGCTTAATGTTTTTGAGGTCATTGATATTGGGGGTATATTAGTAGTTTGTTACTTTTCATTACAATTCAGTATTCCATTGTATGAAAGTATCACCAGTTGTTTATCTATTTCATTTTGATGGACATCTGGGCTCTCTTTATAGTTATTTATATTGCGAATACATTTTCCAGAAATATTCTTGTACAAGTCTTTTCGAGTCTGTATGTATGTTCTTTTGGGTAAACATCTAGGAGTGATATTGCTGGGACATGGGATGGGTGGAAGTTTACCTTTATGATATTGCTATATTGATTTTCAGTGATTCTATCATTTTGTACTCGCCCTGGGTCCACATCAACATATGGAGTTTTCAATCTCTTATTTTTTAGCCATCTTAGTGAGTGTATAACATTATCTCATGGTTTTAATTTGCATTTTTCTGACGACTAATATTGAACATTTTTTTATGTGCTTATTGACCGTTTGATATTTTTCTTAAGTTCTTGTTTGACCCATATGTCCATTTTATTTTAAATAGTGTCATTTATCTTTTAAATATTGAAGTTTGGGGTTTTTAAAAAAATATAATTATATACTGCTCACAAAAATTAGGGGATATATCAAAATGAATATGAAGCAATAAAAAAAGAAGCATTTGATTTTTTTTTATTAAACAAGAACATCAGAAAAACAAATGACAAGTCAAAGAAACTTGTTCAATTATGCAAATGAATGTAAAACCAACTTTTATTTCATTGGTGAAAATGCACTATACAAAAGGCTGAAAGTACTGGAGTATCTGCACATTCCCTGATTCACTGATTTTTGTGAGCAGTGTATATTGTAAATGCGAGTTTGAAGTCAGATGTATGTATTGCTATCTTTATCATTTGTTTCTTTATGGTTAGTACTAATGTGTTCTTAGAAACCTTTCATCACTTAAATGTCGTGAAGACATTCTCCTAGTCTTCCTACAGCTTTTATGTTGAGGTATATGAACTGTCTCCAATTGATTTTTGTATATGGTATAAGATATGAGTCAAAGTTCATTTTTACCCATGGAGATAAATTCCTTTTCCCACTGAAATGCTTTGCTCCCTTTGTTAAATATTAATTGCCCATTTCTAATTAGTTTAGCTTTAATTATGCTCTTTAGTTTGTTTACATTCATCATCTCTATATGGTGGAAATAGTATATAATGATTGGTGACTATCCCTCTCTTTTCAACTCTGTGTTCTGTGATACCAGGTTGATAGCTTTGAAATCATCCATGGGAATAATTACACCATGGAAACTGGCAAATGCTATACACCAAGGCTTAGTTTATTGTTATTTTGATTTTCCAGACTAAAGAGTGAGTTGGAAATAATGCCGAGTAACCTTAAAATTATACCCTGTTTGCAACTATGACATGGTGAATAGTACAAAAATTTGTGGAGCCAGTCTTCCTGTATTTGAAAGCTATTATCTGAGTCAGCAAAGAAGTCACACACATTATCAATGAATAAGTAAAATCCCAGCATACCTCATTTTTACTTATACCTTACTCATATTTTGTACACAAAAATATCAACAAACATTCATGTGGGAAGTATCATTACTCATCTATTGCAACCAGAGGTGGGCTACACAGATATCAATGTTCAACAAAGAAAAAAAAATGAAGAAGAGCGTTTTGTGAAAATCAATGCGCTATATGGAATGTACAAAAAAGAGTATTGCATATTTCATTATTATTTTTAAATGTTGTGCTTTCTATTCTTTATTTTATTTTATTTTATTTTTTTAAATTCATTTTAGAGAGGAGAGGGAGAGACAGAGAGAGAGAGAGAGAGGAGAGACAGAGAGAGAGAAGGGGGGAGGAGCTGGAAGCATCAACTCCCATATGTGCCTTGACCAGGCAAGCCCAGGGTTTTGAACCGGTGACCTCAGCATTTCCAGGTCGACTCTTTATCCACTGTACCACCACAGGTCAGGCTTGCTTTCTATTGTTCATATCAGCAATTTATAATAAATACATAGATATGCACATGTAATTTTCCTGCTCCACCCTGAGCCAGATGTTAAACATTTATCATCAGCACATACTAACTCACAGTGTCATGAGGATTAGATTAAAAGTGCCATGAGAGTGCTTAGAAGTTGCAAGCCACTATGTAGAAGTGAGAATGAGAATTAGCATATTCAAGGTCTCAGCCAATCTGGATAAAGTTAAGGAAAAACTTCATGGGGGAGAAGCTCTGATGGCTTTGAAAGGGGAAGTGAATGACCACGTGCCCTATGAGGACAGCCTGTCTGAGGGCTCCACCTGAGGAAAAGCATGCAGGTGGTAAGGGAATCTTGAAAGTGGTCTTCCCTCTAGGTTGAATGGAGTGTGTGGGGTCAAGGCTAGGGGTAAATAAAGAAAAAAAGAAAAAAGACAGGGAATGGTGGATTGCAGTGCTTTTGAGACTATCCTTGAATTCTAAATTGCAGAGTCTGTATTTGCGTCAGGAGGCAGTGGGAGCCATTGAGGATCTTTGAGCAGACGAACACCCATAGCCAGAGCTATGTTTTCTGGCAGTGTGGGTGGGGCAGACCGGACAAGAAAGACTGAAGTGAAGAGAAGGCAAAATATTGTCACAAGAATACAGATGAAAACATGTGACATGAACCCCAACTAAGTCAGTGGCCATCAGAACAGAAAGGTATGACCGTGGAAGAAATGTATCCACGGTAGAAGAAATAGTACATGGAAAAACAATTCTATTTTAAAAACATTTTATTTTTAAAAGTTCTTTTAATTTGTAATTTTTATTTAATGTGGAGGTTTTAGGATGGGGAACATGTCAGTGAATCAAAAAGTGGGGGACAAGGCCCTGGCTGGTTGGCTCAGTGGCAGAGCATCGGCCTGGCGTGCAGGAGTCCTGGGTTTGATTCCAGGCCAGGGCACACAGGAGAGGCACCCATCTGCTTCTCCACCCCTCCCCCTCTCCTTACTCTCTGTCTCTCTCTTCTCCTCCCACAGCCAAGGCCCCATTGGAGCAAAGTTGGCCCGGGCACTGAGGATGGCTCTGTGGCCTCTGCCTTGGGCGCTAGAATGGCTCTGGTTGCAATGAAGTGATGCCCCAGATGGGCAGAGCATTGCCCCCTGGTGGGCATGCTGGGTGGATCCTGGTTGGGTGCATGCGGGAGTCTATCTGACTGCCTCCTCATTTCCAACTTCAGAAAAATACAAAAAAAAAAAAGTGGGGGACAAGGAGATTGAGAGAAAGCCCTCTGAAAGCTTATATGAACCCCATCTCTCTTCATTTGCAGGATTTGGGGTAGTGGAGGGCATGCTTACTCCAGCAAAAACTTACATATTTTCATGAATGTACATTTTAACACACACTTACTCTTTCTTTTTTAGGTGCTTGCTACTTAATAAAAGGAATAAACTAGAGGCTTGCTTTATTTATTTCTTTTAACAGAAATATTTAAAGAATGCTCGCTGTTTGCCTTTGGGTACATTCTGGCATGGTGACTTTAGGCCATAAAGACTAGAGTGCTTGGGTCATGTCCTGTCACAAAACTTCTTGGCTTTGTCTTGTTTATTTGGAATATAGAGGAGACATTGTGGAGACCACTTAATTCTCAGGAGCCATTTGAACCAGCCAAGCAAAGTTCTTAAGAAAGAAATATATTCTTTTAAAAAGTGAGTTCTTTTTGAAAACTATGTGAGAATATTCTAGAAGTTTCAGAAAAAAATTTAAGGTAAAAAACCAACAACAAAAACCCCACACGGATCCAAGAGAGAATATTCTCATACCAGCAATTTTCAACCTTTTTCATCTCATAGCATGCATAAACTGATAACTAAAACTCTGCAGTACACCAAAAAATATATTTTTTGCCAATCTGACAAAAATTATAGGTACAATTTTGATTCATTCATACCGACAGCTATGGTTGTGCTAGCTCTTGTCATTCTTTTATTTGACAATCTAAAGGTCCATGCCCCCGACTAAATAGTCAGGTACTAGATGTTTTAAAAATGCTGGTGGCGGCCCTGGCCAGTTGGCTCAGCAGTAGAGCATCGGCCTGGCGAGCGGGGGACCCGAGTTCGATTCCCGGCCAGGGCACATAGGAGAAGCGCCCATTTGCTTCTCCACCCCCCCTCCTTCCTCTCTGTCTCTCTCTTCCCCCCCTGCAGCCAAGGCTCCATTGGAGCAAAGATGGCCCGGGTGCTGGGTATGGCTCCTTGGCCTCTGCCCCAGGTGCTAGAGTGGCTCTGGTCACGACAGAGCGATGCCCCGGAGGGGCAGAGCATCGCCCCCTGGTGGGCAGAGCGTCGCCCCTGGTGGGCGTGCCGGGTGGATCCCGGTGGGGCACATGCGGGAGTCTGTCTGACTGTCTCTCCCTGTTTCCAGCTTCAGAAAAATACAAAAAAAAAAAAAAAAAAAAAAAATGCTGGTGGCACACCAGTGTGCCGCGACTCCTGGGCTGAAAATCCCCGTCATCGACCATTGGCTCAGGCAACTGCAGAGTTGATACTGCAGCAAAGTTGGTCAAGGAGAAGCCATGTGTTTTCTTGTATTCAATATAAGTCAGATTGCATTATTTTAAGCCATATTTTTTCTAATTGTGAAAGATACAACTTTATGCTGTCAAACAATTCAAACAACACACAGGTAGACAGTGTAATATAGAGGTCAAAGGCTTAATGTAGTGTCAGAATACCTGGATCTGTGTCTTTGCAGCTTTCTTGTTCTGTGGCCTTGGGCACACAACGCCTATAAGCCTCTTCTTCCTTACTGTAATATAAGAATAATAACAAAAATTAACTCAGAGGGCTGCTGTGATAATTAAATGAGAAGCTATATGTCAGGCATTTAAAAACAGGACTTGGCTATATGAGAGTTAGTAATAATTTAGTAATCATGGTCATTATCATCATTATTTTATTATAATAGTACATTATTAATTATAAAATCCTGCATAGCATCTGTCACATAATAAATGCTCAATAAACTAGCTATTATATTTAAGTATATAAGGTAAAAACCCTCATGCCTCCACCTGCAGAGGTAATCACAGGTAAACATCATTGTGAATATGTATATGTATTAATGTTTCAAAACAATGGGATCATACCACACATATGGTTTTGTAACTTGCTGTTTTACTTAAACTTTAAAAACTCTTCACCCACACAAATATGCCGATCTAATTTTTGACAAAGGTGCAAAATCAATTCAATGGAGGGAAGAGAGTCTTTTCAACAAATGGTGCTGAAGTCACGGGACATCCACAGACAAAGATATAAAATCTTGACTGAAATGTCATACCTTTTCTATTAACTTAAACTGGATCATGGTTGCAAATCGAAAACACGAAACTATAAAACTTCTAGAAAAGTAATATGAGAAAATCTTTAGGACCTAGGTCTAGTCAGAAATCTTAGACTTGATTCAAAAAGGTAAATGCAATAAATTAGATCCCATGAAAATTAAAACCTTTTGCTCTGTGAAAGATCCCATTAAGAAGACAAGAATGCAAGCTACAGACAGAGAAAAGACGTTCGTCACATTTGTGACAGAAGTTTAGTATCTAGAACATACAGAAAACTCTCAAAACTCAGCAGTTAAAAAAAAAAATCTCATAAAAACAAAAAACAAAAAATCCAATAAGAAAATGGACAGAAGACATGAATAGACATTTCCCTGATGAGGATATAGAAATGGAAAATAAACATATGAAAAGATGTTTAGCATCATTAGCCATTAGGTACACTTAATACCGCAATGAGATATTACCACACATCTGTCAGAATGGCAAGAATAAAAAATACCGACGCCACCCAATGCTAGTAAAGATAGAGAGATGTCTCACTCAGACATTGCTGTTGGGAACCTAATATGTATGGCCACTCTGGAAACCAGTTTCTAAACAACTAAATATGCAATTGTTCCGTGACCCAGCCTTAACTCTTGAACATTCATCCCAGAAAAATGAAAATGAATGTTCACACCAAAGCCTGTACCATGAATGTTCAGAGTTGCTTTAGTCAGAGTGACCCCAAACTGCAAGCGACCCGGATCCCATCCATCATCTGTACCATGGAACGCTACTCAGTGACAAACAGGAATGAGCTATTGCTTCGCGGATGAATCCAGAGAATGACGCTGAGTGAAAAAGCCAGTCCCAGGAAGGTGACGCACAGTCTATGATTCCATTTAGAAAGGCTTCTTGAAGTGAGAAAATCGTAGCAGCGGAGGCCGGAGTCATGGCTGCTGGGGACCAGGAACCAGGCCACTCTGGGTTACAGATGGACTTCACCAGCAGAGTCAAAGCTTGATCAACCCCCATTCAGCTGGGAAATTCAAGCCCATTATCTCTTACCAGGGAGGCGGTAATGACCGTCATGGAAGAAGGAGACCTCAATTTGGGTAAACAGCTGTTTTTTCTTGACAACAGAAGGGTAAACGGGGCTCCAGTTGGCCCTTAATGAAGTGATCCATGGAAAGGTAGTTTAAACAGCTTCTCTCATTGAGCACAGTGAGGAAAATAGCCACACTCCCTATCCCGGCGTAGGTAACACAGAGGCAAAGCACCTCGTTTCTCCCGGAGTCAGGCGACATAAAGGGACCCCATCTTTTGTTCCCCTGGTTTCCAGCCTTCTCCCCGGGCTGCCTGTCCGGGATGTGCCCTCTCCATTGAGGAAGGTTATTTGGAGCCCCAGGCTGGAGGGTATGTGTCTTTGTCTCTAGAGGAAGTCCCTGTGTCCTGTTCTTACCCAATTATCTAATACTTCACTGGTGGGCCCTCCAGTCAGTTTCCCTTGGCACAGCGAGGTGGTGTATGACATTAAACATGTTCAGCTTTGCTCCTGGCCTCTGCAGTGGGGAGGACACGGCTGCCGACTGGAGGGCTGTGCAAGCCGTGTGGCTGATAGTCAGCTGTGATTTTCCATCAGCTGCATCTCATTACCTTGCCGGGGCTCCCTCCTGCCTATGGCTGAGAAACAATGGATAATCACTCGCAACTGATTGCAAATCAGTCTGCACAGCCTGTGTGAGCCTTGGCCCATGACCACGTGACCCAGATTGCCAAATGGTGCCTGGGCTCTGTGGCCCCATGCTGCCTTCCTGGTGTGGGCTCCAGGAGCTTGGAGCACAGTGACCATTTCTTGGGGTGGAGCAGGGGAGGGGACCAGGTTAAAGAGGGACAATGGCGAATCACAAACCCCACAGAACTAGTGTCATGTTCAGAACAGCCATTTTGTGAAACTCATTTCACAGACAGAAGAGTGACCAACTTTCTTGCTTTCCTGGAGAACCAGATGGGTTCTAGGAGTCTAGAACCAATAATGCAATGGACCACAGGCCACATTTTTAAAAACAGAAACAGTAGAGCATACTGGTTGTAGAACTCAGATGCCAAAGGCACTCAGATCAAACCGAAGTCGTCCTGATTCTGATAGTTACTAACTTTGTGACACTTGATTGCTCTAAAGCCTCAGTTTTCTCATCTGTAAAATGGGAATAATAGGAGTGCCATTATTATTAAAAATAATAGAGATTTTTAATGAGTATATGAGACAATAACACAAACTCGTCACTGAATTCCAGTTGTTGGTATTATTAATCTAATTTAAAGTCGAAGAAGACACTCGTTTCCTCATATTGGACTTCAGCACTCATACTGTGTCCTCTTCCCATCCTAAAAAAATGTCTGTGACAGAAATATCCCAAATTACAAGCGTCTTCTACTGAAAATTGCACTAGTCTCACCAGGCTACATGAGAGGCTGGTAAATGTGGTCAGATATACGTGGAAAAGGAGTTTGTACACCTCAAAGCACATTAGTTGGCACACAGAGGTAATGAGGTTCATCATAGTGCACAGTAGAATCATTTGAAGAACTTCCAAAACTATCTACGACCTTAGACTGGTTGAATTGCTGGGGTGAGGCACTGGCCTGTTTATTTCCCACGCCCTGCTTCTGCCTCTGCCCCTACTCCATCCTGCAGGTGATCTGAACTTAGGCTCTCAAAGATGCTGCAATTATAAAAAAAAGTGTCCAGCCTGACCAGGAGGTGGCGCAGTGGATAGAGCGTTGGACTGGGATGCGGAGGACCCAGGTTCGAGATCCCGAGGTCACCAGCTTGAGTGTGGGCTCATCTGGTTTGAGCAAAGCTCACCAGCTTGGACCCAAGGTCGCTGGCTCCAGCAAGGGGTTACTCGGTCTACTGAAGGCCCACGGTCAAGGCACATATGAGAAAACAATCAATGAACAATTAAGGTGTCGCAACAAAAAACTGATGGTTGATGCTTCTCATCTCTCTCCGTTCCTGTCTGTCTGTCCCTATCTATCCCTTTCTCTGACTGTCTCTGTAAAAATAAATAAATAAATAAACAAACAAAAATAAAAAAGTGTCCAATTTTGTCTAAAAGTAGCAGTTCCTATACTGCTTTGACAGAACAATGAATCTCCTTCTCTTCCTTCTTTCATTTTCTCTCTTCTTCCTCCTCCTTTTGAAATGCATGTTGAGAAGCCATGCTGGAAGCCTTCTCCAGATCTTTCTCAGTAAGGGGGAGCCTGGGCTGAATGCTTTCTGACTTTATCATTCTCTGGTGCTAAAGAGCTCCCAAGAGTCAGGACAATGAGAGAACAGCCTATAATTACCCTGATTATTCTCAGCGAGCATGCTCAGAAAAGGCAGAATCACAGACATGCCCAGACCTTACTGCGGGCACTCAGAAAGCATGCAGGAGCCAAACTGGGCCAGAGCTTAGGAAGTGGCCAAGCATTCTGAAAGCAAATGGCAAGGCTTTTCCTTCACTGAAAAGTCTTTCCAACAGTCCTAGAAAAGGAAGAAGGACATTCACTCTCGCATTTTTTTTAATTGAAATGATCGTCTATTGCCAGCTCCCCAAGTATCACTACACAACTTGTTGGTAATGCCACGCCAAGTTTATTGCTTCTCTCATTAAGGAAGAACACCAACTCAACAGAGCGATAGCAGCATTGCAGAAAAAGGAGGCAAGATCAGAATTAATTATAAACTGGAAGTTTGGTTTAAGGCAGCTCCTTTAATGTGGGGGCCTGATGAAAACTGGGGAAGGATCACATACTCCAGGCTGTTGGGGCACCAGTCCTCAGCGGATGCCTTCCCTGGACCAGTTGGTGGGTCTTTCAGGAAGCTCTTGCAATGAATAATTGTTGCATGGGGAAGACTCTCCCTGAAGGGAGAAGGCATTGATGAGAACAATGGAGTAGTCATCATGATAATGCGATGTGGACAGTGAGTGAGGGCTGGACCTGCTGGGGGAATTTCAGATCACAAGGTCCAAGCTGTGTGTGGGGTAGGTGTCTCTGCTTCCCATTCTTTATTTATTTAAATTGTTATGAGGGAGAATTTTCTATCAGATGGCAACCTCTTGGAATTGTGGCGTTGTCCCGGAAGAACTCCTTGCTTTTATCCTTTGGATACCGCGAAGCTTGGAATCAATCAGGTTCCCCTCCTTGTTTTGGCCTCAGTGAAGGTCAGAGCCAAATCACCCTTAGTGAATGTCTGTCACACCACTTCACAGCACACCCAGGGCCATCCGGTGTGTGCTGATCATGGTCCCAATATTTGCCTTTTGTGTTTATTGGTAGCAATGGTGGGTGTAATGCAGAATGAGGTTCTGTGATGGCTTTTCACAGGTAGGCATCACCTACTATGAAGAGGAAAACAGACGCCTGGGCCAGGAGGCCACGTTTGTGACTCTGGATTTCCCCTCCCATCTATGAGACTTGACACAAGTGGCTTGAAATGTAATAGAGAAAATTCCAGAAGATGATCAGGCAGTCAAGAAGTAAAACTACTTCTCCATTTAGTGGTTCCCTCGTCAGGAGATGATGTCTCTCTCTCTCAGACCTTTATTTCTCCCCAGCACCCCTTTCCCGGGGCCTATGGAAATGATTGTGTTTTATTTCTTTAATTATAATTATAATAGACATTTCTTATATGCTTAAAAATATTTGCCATGTATTGTGAAATATTTCAAATACATAGAAGGATACAGAGAATAATACAACTTAACCAGTGCAGTCATAAACTTTGTTAAATCTTAACTTTTTATTTGACCATATTCATTTTTACTCCCCCCCCCAATTAATGCATCGTTAGAAAGAGAGTTGATATGCACAGCATCTGCCCCTTGCCATTCCTCTCCCTCTGTTGCCAGAGGGACTCATTACCCTGAATTTGATGATTTCATTCTGCCTCATGCTTTCACTAAATATATAAGTGCCCATAAACAACATAATAGTATTATATTTATATTTTAAGTTTTATGAAACCAATAACTTTCTACAACTTTCTTTTTTTTTCAATGAACATTATGTTTGGGAGATTAATTTATTTCCATGTATGTATTTCTAATTGATTTATTTTATCTTCTGAGGAGCAGCTTACTACATGAACACACCACAAGTCATTTATCTATCCTCCTGTTGATGGACACCTTGGATGGCTTTCCACTTCAGCTGTTATAAACAGTCTAGCTCGTAGCAGTAAACATTCTAGTGCCTGTGCATCATGCACACACGTGCAAAGGTTTTTCCAGGGCATATTCCGAGAAGTGAAATTTCTGGGTCTCAGTTATGCTCATCCTTAATTTCACTGGATTTTGCAAAACTCATCTTCAGAGTGATTGTGAAAATATAAATTCCAATCAGAAGAGGATGAGAGTTTCCTTTGCTCTGCATTTGTTCGCACTTGGTGTTGGTAAACTTTTCAATTCTAGACTCTCGTGGCTCGGAAATGGTATCTCAGTATTGATTTGGCTTGCATTTCCTTTATTGCTAGTAAGATTGGGCATCATTTCATTGACTTACTGGACTGTTGGGTTTTCTCCTTTATGGATTGTCTACTCATATATTTTCTTATTTTACCATTGGCTTCTTAGCCTTTTCCTCAGTGATTGTAGAGTATTCTGGGTATTAACCTTTTGATGGTTATTTTGTTTTAATAACTTCTCTGGGTTCTTGTAGATTTATATAATAGTATCTTTGTTGTGCATAACTTTCAAATTTTAATAATGCCCAACTCACCAGTAATTTCCTTTACATGTTAGCCCTTTGGACTCATGATTAAGAAATCTTATCCTATCAAAAGGCATAAAGATACTCTTTAACATATTCTGCTACATTTTTAAAATTTTGTCTTCCACATTTAAATCTTAATCCATCTGGAATTCTTGTGTGTGTATATGTGTGTGGAAAGAAGAAAGAATCTAATTTATTGATCTTTTTTTTGGAAAATTGGTTGTATTAGGACTATTGATTATGCCTGTCACATTCTACATCAAGTTTCCATAAATGCTTGGCTCCATTTGGGAACTTTCTATTCAATTCTATTGCCTGTTGTTCTTTTCTACAACAATGCCACAGTTACTGTTGATTTATAATAAGCCTTGATACCTGGTGAGTCCCTTACTTTGTTCTACTTCAAAATGCTCTTGACTGTTCTTTCCCCTGTCATCTCCCATATGAAATTTTGGTATCATCTTCTCAACGTCCTTGCTGGGGTGTTGGTTGGAATTACCAACCAATTCAAATTATATTTGAATTTAAATATTGATTAATCAGGAAGAATTGTCAATTTGTAATCTGCTCATCGTGACCACTTTCTGTCTCTTCCTATACTGAGATTTTCTTTTAAGACTTAAGATAATATTATCTATTTTTTCATAGAGTTATATACATCTTTGTTAGATTTCCCCCCAAAATATTTATTATTTAGTTGCCATTGTAAATCACATGAATTCAATAACACATTTTGTAATTGTGTGCAAGAACACAAGCGATTTGTGTGTATTGGGCTTGAATCTAGCAACTTTGGGGGACTCTCCTATTAGTTTTAATAGTTTGTATCTGAAATTCTTTTAAACATATAAGTGTGATAGGAGTCTGCCAAAATGTCAACTTGGCTGCTTCTACATGAAATGATTAGGGAAGATTTCTTTTTTTGCTTCTTTATACTTCTCAGTACTTTAGATTTTTGTATAATACATATCATCTCCTTAATAATCAAACTGAAAATGCAATAACAATAGTACCGATAATAGCCATCATTTGATTAATGCCTACACTTGTGAAGGATTTGCCAAGGGCTTCATATACATAATTTAATTTTGATCTTGGCACAACCTTGTACAGAACGTATTGCTTGTCACATTGCAAGTCACAAAGGAACTTGCATAGTCACCTACCCACTACATAGTTGAGCTGGGTTGCATGATACCATGTAATTTTCTAGGCAAACTCAGAAGGATACTTTCTTGTAGTAACTTTTACTTTACTGAATTCCATTGGTAGAGGGTTCAATGGGTGAGTTTGTCATTCATGCAGCTGTCTGCCCTGACCTCTGAGCAGAGCCTCAGGGACGCCAGAGAAGGAAGCTTTAGAAGGACTTCCTCCTGGGGCTCTAATCTCTGGGTCTACAGTGGACAAGGGGAAGCCAGGCATGGTAGCCAGCTACCTGGACTCTGGATCTGGAAAATAAAAACAACATTTGAAAGGCTGGGTAATACACAGGGAGGTCAGACTTTCCTAAATTCCTCAACTAGCCATAGCCCCTCATTCAGGAGCACAGGATGAAACCCAGCAATGACAATATCAGAGGAAGCAAGCCTACTTGAGGGTAAAGATTTGGCCTTTGTCTTCAGTCCCCTGAAGTTTAATAACCATCACTATGTCTTCAATAGTTTTAAGTGGGTCTAAACCCACCAATGCTTTACAACAGAGATAGGAAAGGAAACACAGGATAATTTAAAGTAACTTATTGCCTTTGCAAATCTTCTTCTAATGCATGAAGTATTATCAGAATGTTAAAATACAACTTGTAGTAATTGCATCCAAGTTACAAGCCAGGTTCTCTAAATAGATAATGCAAGAAGCTACCTCTCGAAGAGCTTTTAACAGCCACTATCTCCACGGCCAAGATCTAATGATCGTATCATATAAACCTCTATCTCTGCTTTCTTTGTCCTTGTCCCCTTGTCCTTCCTCCCCTCCCCTCCTATCCCTTCCCTTTCTCGCTCCTTCCTAAGACTGTGTTATGACTTTGGTAGGCCCCAGAAATTTTAAGATCCATGGGCCCCTTCTGCCATGAAAAAAAAAATCATTTAAATGTGTATTATATTTTATGACTGAATTGGTTTAAGTATGAGTATAATCTCGGCAAGATTCAATATGACCTATTCATTATAATTAGATACACTTTTTCCTTCTGATTTTAAAAGAGATTAAAATGAAAACATTTCTGTGGGCCCCTAAACGTATCATCAGTCCTAGTCACCGGGTGCCCTGCACCCAATGAGGACGCCAGCCTTGCGCTGGTCTCTGTTCATTCACATTTGATCCTTCCTAATTCTCCTTCACCTCTCCCCTTCCTTCCCTCTCCCGTTCCTTGTTTCTTTATTTCTCTGTCTCTTTCTCTCTCTCTCTCTTGCTTCTACTTTTTCTCCTTTCCTGTCTCGACTTTGCATACTACCTTAGAAAATCACATTTTCGGTTTCTCCTATATCTTGCCTACGATCGTTTCTATTCTAAGAAGAAACAAATAAGACATTTCCTCCATTTTCTTAAAAATGTTTTTTGAAACCTAACTGTGAATCTAGTTTTTCCCTCCTGGCATCCCACAGGCTCTCTTCTTCTCCTCTCACAAGCAGTTTAGATCATTTATGTCTCTCTTCTCTGCAGCCCTGCCTCCATAGGACTCAGATTGCCAAGGAGCCCGGAAAGATTCCTTCACAATCACTCCCAACACAGGCTCAACCTCTGGGTACGTTCGGCATTCTCAGAGAGCTTAGGTGTTGAGGGTTCCTGCTGGCACAGTGGGTGATGGAGGAATATAAGGAACAAGGAAGGCATGCCTGGGAAGCACCTGGAGAAGGCAGCACACACCTTGGGTAGACAGAGGCAGCAGTGTTGTGGGACAACTTCCACCTCCAGTGGCTGTTTGAACAGGGATATCAACAAATGGTCACATAGATTCCCAAGGGATTTGTCTTAAGATCCCACAAAATGTGCCCTGAAGCCTCTCAGAAATGACTAGGGGCATGTTCTAGAAAGATCCAAATGCCTGTTAAAATAAGCCAGCGGAGGTGAGTCAGCATAAATTTTGTATCAATATTAACATGACTTGGTTTGAACCAACAGTGTGGTGAGAATTAGGGAAAATCCCCTTTGAGCTGAACTGCTGTGACATCCTGCCACACGGCCACAGACACGGCCGCTCCGAAACGTGGCCCACGTCTACCTGCCTGAGATGAATCTGAAAGAAGAGGCAATTTTCAGAAATCGGAAGTCGAAAAAAACGTGCTTTGTCCAATATAGCCAGCTAACTAAATCTGAAATAACATCTATTCTTGGTATTTTAAGTTTTCTCTTCATTTGTTTCCTGATTGTTGAAGTAATATGCAGTCATTGTGAGAAATGCAGAACATTGCAGAAAAATCTAAATGATTATAATCTCACTATATAGAAGCAATGATTTTTAAACTTCTGGGCTATTTCTTTTTCAGTCTTTAATTTCCCTATTTTCTTCTTTTCCTCTCATCCTTCTCTCTCTCTTTTTTTTAAAAAAAAAGATATTTATTTATTTACAGAAGCAGAGAGAGAGTCAGAGAGAGGGATAGATAGGGACAGACAGACGGGAACGGAGAGAGATGAGAAGCATCAATCATCAGTTTTTCGTTGCGACACCTTAGTTGTTCATTGATTGCTTTCTCATATGTGCCTTGACAGTGGGCCTTCAGCAGACTGAGTAACCCCTTGCTGGAGCCAGCGACCTTGGGTCCAAGCTGGTGAGCCTTGCTCAAACCAGATGAGTCCACACTCAAGCTGGTGACCTCGGGGTCTCGAACCTGGGTCCTCTGCATCCCAGTCCGATGCTATATCCACTACACCACTGCCTGGTCAGGCCTTCTCTCTTGCTTTGATTGCTTTATATAGAAAAGATCATATTCTCAGTCTAGTTTTGACTTTTCTAGTTTTCTTACCTATTATAACATATGTAGTTTTTATGGTTATCAAAAATTTATTGTGGACCAACACTTCTCAGTGTGGGTAGGGGGCAATTTTGCCCCCAGGGGATATTTGATAATGTCTAAAGACATTTTAGTTGTCTTAGGTAGAGGCAGGATTGCTTCTAAACATTGTACCAATGCACAGGGCACTGGCCACAACAAAGAAGTGCTAATTCCCAATGCCAATAAAGCATCATTGTTGGCAAACCCTGCTGTAGATATAATTTTTGGTGGTTTCACATTGTTCTGTTGTTTGAAAGCCTTTTATTTATTTAAACACCAGTCCTCTGTGGTTGGATATTTATTTTGATTTTTTATTTTATTTTTTTTTGCCTAATACAAATAATATTGAAATATGCTCATATGTTTTGAATTAACACAAAACATAAATATTCCTCTGTTTTTCTATAAATACTAAACCAAATGACAGCAGTGAATACTGTAAATGTCAAAGGATCATGGCCCATCTGTTGGGCAAACTCCTCAAAAGTAGGGGCCTGGTTCTTTGTACTTGCAGGGCCTGGCAGACATCCTGGAACATAATAGGTGCTCAATAAAAACAATGACAGTACAATGGCTAATAATGTTAATAATTACTTTTTGTTGGCGAAGAACGTCTAGGTTTTTCTGCACATTTTTTTAGTGTCTTTTTATGAACTTTGTTGGCAATCGAGGCGGGCAGTTAGAAAACTTGAGTTAAGTCCCTTTGCTGCTTTTGTGGTATTCCGGCAATGTCACGGAGGTTTCAGGTATGTTGGTGACAGTGTACAATTATTTGTTAGATCAGCAACCACAGAGCAAAAAAAGGCATCTATGCAAACGAGAAGATACAGATGAGAATGCTGAGGCCCAGAAGGGAAATGACTTCGCTAATTTTTATATCCCGACCCAATAGCCACACAGCTAATAGGCAAGGGCCACTGTCTCTGTGGCCACTGTGCTATGCCTTTGATATGCTGGGAGAAACCCTACAGAGGCTTCGTGGGCCTTGCTCTGTGACAGCTGGCAGAACTCTGGGCCTCTGAGCCAGGAACTGAGCCCTGGACTTCTGCAAGGAAGCCTGCAGGCCTGCCCCTGGCCGTGGAGGCCCATAGAGTCAGCCCTCCCTTCCCTGAGCTGGAGAGAGACTGAAGTTTCCCAAAATGTGGACTTGGGCTACCTACATCAAAACCCCTGGGGTTCTTACTAACCTTTAGGTTCCTGGGTCCTCCCTCAAATGCACTGGTTATTTTATATCAGTTCCCTAGCAATTTCATGTGGGAATTGCAGCAGGATTAGGCTAGACCAGGACTCTTTTTCTCTATAAAGGGCCCGATAGTAAACATTCTCAGCTTTACAGCTATTCGGCCTCTGTAGCGATGACTCCCATGAGCACCACAACCTCATGGACAGCATGGACAAAACAGAAATGGCCATGGCTGGATTTGGCCTGTGAGCCATGGTTTGCTGACCTCTAGCTAGGCCATTGAAGCCTGAATTCTTGAGTGAGCTGGTCTCCTTTATTCTCATGTGACAGAAGGAGTCTCCATGCAACACCAGGCTACACGTTGGGGGTCTGAGTCTGACTGCATATCCTGCCCTTATCACACTGCGTGGCTTCGGCAAATCCCTTCCTTCACCGGGACTCAGTTTCCCCATCTTGTAGCAGTAGAACTCGATCCTCCATGAGCCCCAATTGGCACGCATTTTAACTTTCTCCTTTATCTGGCGGCATCTGAGGGCCCTGGAAGGGCTCGCCTGCTGCCTGTCCCAGCTTCTGTGTGGAGAAGGGAGGGTGGAGGGGGCCATGGTCTGGCCCAGGCCTCGCTTCCCAGCAGCCTCCCGTAGCAGCTCCAGGTTTCTCGGCACAGGCGAGGGCTCTGAGGGCCAAGAGTGAGTCACAGGGCGGGGTGCCGGGACTTGCCCTGCTCACTCCCTCTCTCTAAGCGCTGCCCTCTACCACACTGGGCTGGGGGCCCTGGCAGCCTGGGAGGGAGGGGCAGCCCTCACCCTGGCCCTGCCCTTGTGCCACACTGATGGCTCCCATAGGATAGGCATGGTCAGCTGGGCTCCTCCCGCAGACTGGGACCTCGTCTCGGTGCCTGTCTTATTCGCATGCCAGCAGCCACGGCCAAATGCCCGTGGGGATCACAGCAGCCTCACTTCTTTTCCCTGCACCCTTGCCTCTGCTGGGATGTCTGTGCCTACCTCGTCTGTTTGGCAGATTGCTGTTTTCTCATGTGCCACTGCCTCCGAGAAGCCTTCCCTGCATCCCCAAGGAGGCTTACCCCACTTTTCCTCCAGGTCCTGGCAGCACAAACCATCTCTGGACTGCTTCTCAGCATGTGGACTTTTGCTGTTGTTGTTGTTGTAACTTGGCCACACCAGGCAACTAGGGCTTTGAGGGTGGGGAGGGTATTTTACTAATTGTTCTATCCCCTGGTCTCCATGAAAGTCTTTGTCCAAACAAGGATCTTAGGGCATGTCAGACAAATTTCGTAAGACAAGAGTTCAGTTCAGGCTTGAAAGAAAATGAAATAGAGCTTTTTCTACCCGGTAGCAAACTTATTGTTACCTCCAAGAAGTGGAAAGAGCAAAACAATGAATTATTTGTAAAAAAAAATTGAGTCCCTTGGATACTGAGAGAATCCTGATGGATTGTGGGAACTTCCACTCACTTTTGTTTCACTTCATTTTCTCAATTGCACACCCCCTGCCTCCCCATGGTGGGCATTGTCCAGATTTTGGCCTTTTATTCTCCTTTTCTTTTGTTTCTCTGTCTTTAGAATTACGGTCCTTAAATTTGAGAGTGTCTTAGAATCTCTTAGGGAGCCTGGCAAATGTTCAGAATTCAGGGTCCACGCAGGGAGAGTGGGGATTGTGGGGCTTGGGTGGGGTTAAGGAGGCTGCATTTCTAACAAACGACCAAGGGGACCCTCATGCGGGTGGTCCGCACTACAGCAATGCCACTCCACGCTTTTCATCCTGGTTAACTGACCTCTCCTAGGTCTTAGGCTGTCACCACCATGCAGACTCTCCCCGCCACTTCACAAGTATTTTCTGAGCTGACTGTATGTCAGATCCAGTTCTAGGCATTGACTGTGGAGTGAGGACCAAAGAATGATCTTTCCCTCGTGGATGACACAGAGCATAACAATTATACATGACTACCTGCCTCCCTAAAAACCTTTGCACGCCAGATCTTCTGCCTGTAGTCCCCATCCTTGTGTGAGCATCTTTCATCTCAAGAATGCCACCATCTTTCTCCCTGTTCTGATCATCCTTACTTATCCTTCGAGTTAAGCGAAAGTTTTATCTCCTCTACTTTTCTGATTTACAGACCCCAGCCAGTCTTGGAACCCCCAAGATACTTCACATTTTTATACATTTCTTTGACCCATCTCTCTAGCTGCCAATTTAAAGGTGGTATCTTGTCTGCCCGGATAACTCGATTTTAAGTACCTTGTGGGCAGGACTGCACATGTTCACCCCATGTCACTTGCATAGCACTATGTATTTCTCTTCTGTAGTGCAAGTCACATCTGAAATCGTTTTAACTTTACTATTGTTCCCAACTGTCTGTTCCTCTCCCTGTAAGAGGATCATCCATCTTTGGTTATTATCACATGACCTGCAGTTCCTTCCTATGGGAAGAATACACTCCCTCCTCCCATTTGTGTCAAGTACGGCCATGTGACTTGCTCTGGCCAAAGGACGTGAGAGGAAGTAATGTATATCATATCTCAGCAGAGTTTTAAAAAGAACTACTGTATTTTTCGCTCCATAAGACACACTTTTCCCCCCAAAAAGTGGAGGGGAAAATGCCCGTGAATCTTACGGAGCAAAAAATATGGTATTTTATTAAATATTTAAACACACCATTTGGTTCAGAATAGTTTTTTGTTTTTTTTTCTTATTTTCCTCTTAAAACCCTAGGTGTGTCTTATGGTCAGGTGCATCTTATGGAGCGAAAAATACGGTATTTCATCATTTGACTACTGTACTTTCCCTGTATAAAAAACAATCATATCTAGATAGTTAGGTCCACTCCTTCAGTGTGGATCTAAAATTGGGCCAGAAACATAGATAAAAATTATGAAATAGAACCTGCTCAACCCATAGATGGCATGCAACAAGAAGGGAGAAGTAAACCTTTGTTATTTTCAGCCACTGAGCATTGGGGGTTGTTTGTTCCTACAGCACAGCCTGCTGAAAGCTGACTGATACAAGCTCTATTTATTCTGCCAATGTGCCGGCTGTGTAAGGTCAGGGCAAAGTTTACCTTGGTTTCCAGTGACTCTCCATGATATACAAATGTGCTTTTGACTATAGTCCCTTAATAGATACTTGTCTGATTAAAATACTCCTCTGATAAGCTCATCTATAATGTCATCTCTATATTAAATCAAACCTTTAGGGAACCCCTACTACATACTAGACACTTTGCTAGATACTGTCTTGTAAAGGGAATACAGACATGAATCACATACTATATTTCCCAGGACAAAAGATTTACTTTGTAACTAAGTAGATTATAGCAATATTTTGTAAATAAAGAAAAGCCAACCATACCAGCTATCCATGTTTTTTTGCTGATTATTTTGATGGTTCTGATTCTTTACCCTGCCTTTGACTTTCTGTTCAACCCTGTGTCTTTCTTTGGCCAATAGCATGACTGTGAACCAATTTCAAGCCTAGGACTTCAGATGCCTTGGGTGTTTCTTTTTGTTCTTTTGTGTTTCTGCCATTGTCATGAGAAGACCATGACCAGACTACCTGCTGATCCCGGGAGGAGGATGAGAGACATGCAGGGCACCAGCCAGCTGACAGCAGCTGACCACCAGGCGTGTGGGTGAGCCCACTCAGCATCAAGAGAGCCACTCTCAACACCCAGCCTGGATCAGCCCGTTCTAGGCAACCCACATTTCCTGTGAGCCAAACAAATACTATTTTTTTGTAATAAAAAGTGACATTATGTGGTAATTTATTATGCAACTATAGCTAACAAATATAGGCATATATATTCCTAAATTTCTAATTTTTAGCAACAGTTGTGGTGGGCACTGTGCTAAGGCGTTCACCTATTGCAGCATGTAATCCTCTCCTCATCACAATGCTGTGAGCTGGGTATTGATCTCAGTACAACAATATAGGTGAAGAAATCAAGGTTCAAAGTAGTTAAGTGAGTTGAGTTATTTGAGCAGGTCCCTGATACTCTGAGGCATATTTTCTCTTATCCTGTCCTCTGAGGCATATATTTGTTTGGATGCATAGGAAAATATTTGTATTTGATGAGGACAAGAGTGGGCTTGGATGTTTTAGCAGCAGGTAGGAAGAATCAAATCATCTTTAGAGTCAATTGCATTTCAACCTTAATCTCCTCACTGTACAGTTTTCAGCAACCCCCTCCCAGGAAGTCAACTGTGGTCATGGGAATATCTTTACTCTATTTCTAAGACCAGGGGGAGCTACTATTGGTGTTGCCTTTCTGGTTCTGAGGACTCGAACCCAGACCCTGGTGGGCTGAAGTCAAATATCCCGGAACTCTATCAGTGCTCCCCTACCAGGCTGGCAGCCAGAAACCTGTGTGTTCTTCAACTATTTTTGTCTTTGGGGTTACAATATCAATGGGAACTAGGGGGGAAATGATAGTGATATTTTTTACTCAAGTTATGCTAGGATCTCAGGCCAGAATAATCTTTTAGAATGCAAATACGATAGCATGACTTTACTTAAATCCCTTCAGTGGTTTATTCTGAGCCTATCAAGTCAAAGTCTTCTCTTTCTTCTGACTCTGAAGAAAGTCAGTTGTCACTTTATGTACCAACCTATTGGAGAAGCCTACCCATCAGGGAACTGAGAGAACGCTGCCTCCCCTCCCCACCCCCGCCAGCCCTTAGCCAACAAGAAACTGAGGCCCTCAAGACAACAGCCTGCAAAGGACTGAGTGGTGCCAATCACCATGTGATTGATCTTGAAAGATCTCCCTTAGTTTGAACTTTCAGATGAGACTGCAGCCCTGGCCAATGCCATGATTGCAGCCTTCTGAGAAACCGTAAGGCAAAGACACCCAGTTAAGCCACACTTAGGTTCCTAACCCACAGGAGCTGTGAAGTGACAGATGTTTATTGTTTCAAAACCTAGATTGGTGGGTGGGTGGGTAATTTGTTACTCAGCAATAGATAACTAACATAGTTCATTTTTAAATTCTTAAGATAAAACTAACCCTCTCATATAAAAACTCAGTTCTTAATTCTACAAATTTACTTTTGGCTTATATTTAGCTATTTATGAGTCTACACATACGTATTCAAATTCCCTTAACATTGAATAGAGACCTACTGTGTGTCGGGCTATGAACTGTGGATACCTGGAAACGGAGACCTTGTCACAGTTATCTCTTTACCCTGGGACCTGGCACAAGATTTATCCCATAATAGCTATTCAATAACTATGGGTTGAATTAAAGTGTCTCACCACTGGTTAGTTATTATGACCCACATTTCACTGAGAGAGGTGCCTAGAGTTTAAATGATGGGTCACAGAAGTGAAATTAGGTCTTTAACCCAAATTCTAAAACTGCCATTTGTGTACCCTGAAACTTACATGGTGGGTCACATAGCCCACAATTGAAAACGGCAGTGTTTTTCTTTCTCTCTAGCATGCTAGCTCAAAATAACCAGGTGGCTTTAAACACTGTTTTTTTATTAAAGGATTTCATCCAAAAGCCTCTATTATCTTTTTTTCTCCCCTTAAGTGAAATGGCTTTCACTGTATTTTAAACGGATTCCTGGGATATAGTTCTTCAATGGTAACATGTTAGAAGTAACAATTAAGTTATTTTAGTCCTCACCAATAATGTTCATGGAGCAATCGGTGGTTCTTTCTGAGTTAATAAGAAACATTTGCTGCAAAAGCATGAGTGAGACGCAGCAGATAAAGCAATTGGCAAGAAGTGGTTTGTTTAAATACCAGAAAACAGCCCATATCCAAACAGGTGTGCGATAAAACAGTATAAATAAACTGCTCTGTGTGCAGCTTAGCACTAACAAAATTGTGCAAGAAACCTTGCTCCCATTCTGGGGGAAAAAAACAAAACAAAACACAAAAAAACAGGCCTCTTGTATCGTCCTCAGACTGCACAGCTGGAAAAACAGTTCTTATTCAGAGAGCTGAAAGTAAAAGTTGTTTTACATTTTTTTTTTTTTAAAGGCCGGATAAACAAAACCTTGCTAGGGGGAACGATTATGCTTTTGCAAAATGTGGCCTTGAGCTAGAATCCTGTGAAAGACTCACCTCTTTTCAACCTTTAGGAAATATGTCTGCCTCGTTGAATTAGCCATGGTCACTTCCGGGTTGTGTTCTGATATTTTTAAAAAATGTTTTTGTTGGTTCAGTTCTCTTAACCACGTGGGTACCGGACTGAGGGCGTTAAGAATATAAGCACCTAAGAGAATGTTTGGTTTCCATTAAGACCTGCTAAAGTGCATAGGAAGCATGGTTTAGAGCTGAAAGAGGTTATAAAAACTGTCGTCCGTCTCATGCCATTTCTCTCTGGCCAGGCACAAAGGAGGGGCCAGAAAGTCTAGAAGTAACGTGGGTTAAATATTTCCCACTGGGTTGTTTTTGATGTTTGGGATCATTTGTTCTTTGCCATCCTCTGTCTAGGTGGTGGTGGGGAAGGTTAGAGAATGGAAAAACAGTGCAGACAAAGCGTGAAAGCCCCTGGAGGTCTTGGATACTTGTCATGCCTCAGTGGTGAGGAGGTACCGTGGCGTAATGGAAATGAACGGTCCTGTGACTTCGACAGTTCAAATCCCACTCAGCCTCTGGCTAGCATGGAACTTGCTCCCTCTGAGTTTGTTTTCCATCCGTAAAATGGCTTTGGATGGCAAAATTTTATTCTTTTTCATAGCTATGAAATTGTCCAGTGTATATGTGTATTACCTCTTTATCCATTCATCTATTGATGGACTCTCAGTTTGCTTTCTTAAATCGGCTATTGTAAATAATGCTGCAGTGAACACAGGAAATGGGGATTTGGGGACTAGGGGGAAAGTAAAGGGATTAAGAAGTACAAATAGTTACAAAATAGTCATGAGGATGTAGAGTACAGCATAGGGAATATAGTCAGTAATATTGTAATAACTATGTACAATGTCAAGCGGATACTAGACTTATTGGGGCATTACTGCATCCGTTATATGGGGGGGTCTAACCATTATGCTCTACACCCAAAATTGATATACTATTGACTGCCAACTGTAATTGTAAAAGAAAAAAAAATTAAACAGCCTGTATGAATGGCAGCTATGACAATTATGGGCAAAAACCTCCATCAGGGTCTGTCACAGAACGGCTGTTCAATGGATGGCAGTTTCTGTTTTAACTGTTGTTACTCATCTTCTCAAGAAGTTTCTCCTCTCAGCACACACATCCCTAGCTCCCTCTGTCTCCCTTGAGAAAAGCCACTCACAGGCAGTGTGTGCAGAGTGGGGTCAGGCCATGTGGGCTATGGTTGCGTAGAGGTCACCTGGCGTAGTGGTTAAGAGTGTGAATTCTGAACTCAGGCCCGCTTCAATTACAGGCCTATTTTCTTGCTAGCCAAGTAAATTTGTTGTGCCTCAATTTCCTTTTCTATAAAATGGGAACAACAGCAGTATAGTCCGTGTTGAGTTGCTCCCTGTACAGCGTGGAGCCCAGATGCTGAGAGGCACTTGGGCGCTTTCTATTTGTGTCTGTGTGAACACACGGGCTTCAAATAGTATGTTCCACTGGATTCTACCCTGTTCTCATTTCTCATTCCTTGAACTGTCAAGCAGTTCCAGCTCGTACAGAACCACTTCAGAGCCAGGAATCACTGGCTAATATTTCAAACCCTGTGAGCAGACATTTTGACCCATGCTGGCCTCCGTGGCTCTGAACCACACTCACCCAAGTCTGTCTGTACCTATTGTAGAATGGGACGGAAAGCCAGCATTGCTCCTTGGGACAGAATTTCCTCTAAGAGACCATGGGTGAACAGACAGGCAGGATGAAAGTTCTTGTTTCTGTTATTAATGAGGGGTAGAGAAGAAAAGTCAGCACTATGGCTTATGGTGCCTGAAGTACATTTGGTATCATTTTGTGCAGTGTGCGCTCTCTCTCTCTCTCTCTCTCTCTCTCTCATTCTTGTTTTTACTTTTCCTCCTTCCCCTGTGGCAAGTATTATAAATAGGCTTCCTTCTTATCTGATCCTCCCCTAAATGTTTTTCATTTTAAAACCACAGTTAATTTGAGATAATTGTCTGAGATAATCTCAAATTTGTGTGTAATATAGACCCTAGTTCTAAGAAAAACATGACATTTCTGGGAGACCTGGTTTTGGTCCCCCTTCTTCTGTCGGGGCTCCAGCCAACATTGCTGACACCCCACCCTTTAGCAGAGACAGGTTGTATGGTAGGCCTGCTGGCTCCCATCTCTAGAAGCAGAGAACCTGCTGCCTCCTGGAAAGCTCCTATCTAACCCGAGAGCTTTCCAGGTGTGATTTTAAAGCCGGACCAGGGGCTTTGGGGGCCGAGGAGCGAGACTCCGCTATCCGGTTTGCATGACAGAGCGGCTGTCCTCTCTGCGCCACCAGAGCCAGCCCTGTCCTGATGCCCGCGCAGATAACTGCTGTTGTAAATGCTGTACAAAGGCTGTCGTACAACTCTTCTAAAGAACAGGCTGTTTTGCAGAGCCTGGGCCACACTTGTCCTGGACCGAGTTAAGAGGTCAAGAACATTCCAATTGTGAGCTTGGATGGAAAAAATATATATATATATATATTTGAAGTTTTCTGCTAACAAGGTATACAGAGGATTCAAGTTCCAGTAAGAGAAGGTTAAGGACGGGCTGGTTTGCAGAATACAGCCACCCCCCCCCCTTTAATTTTTCCATAAAGTGCCATAAAAAGCCACTACACTAACAAACATTTTGGGAAGGGAACAGGCTCCAAGCCAAGAAGCCACAAGCTTAAATGAGGGAAATCTGAGCCTTGAGGCACGGTTTTCTGAGCAGAGTCATTACTCAAGAAAGGATCAGGCATTCACAGCACTGCCCAAACCCAATCGACCGCCACCCGGCGCTCCCCAGGGTGCAGAGGTCAAGAGAGAGCCACTGCCCTCCGCTGGAGTGGCATCTTCATCCTGACTTAAACATGCAACGGGACTGCTTCTTGAAGACTCAAGTTCCTTCCCGGAGGCACATGCACGCCCTGCTTTTGTGAAGAATGAGAAGCAAATCTAATGCCATCACAATCATAACTCCAGCTGCATTTATTTATTTCTTTTAAATTTATTGTTGTGAAACACAGAAAGATTATGCTCGAGTGGATAGAGAAGAGTGAAGTTCCCCAGAGAGCGAGGTCAACCACGAGAAAGAAGAATATGGGGGAGGGGCTGACCCTACAAAATATCGACATCCTACACAACGATAATAATAAAATCAGTATGGTACTGGCTCAAGAACAGAGAGCAAGCAACAGAACAGGCCTATTTATAAATGAGGACTTGAAATACGATTAACACAGCTTATCCATCATGGGGAATGGTTAGATTATTTAGGGGATGGTATTGAGAAACTTTGCCATATGGAGAACAATAAAATCTATATCCCTACATTACACAAAGGTGGACTCCAGATGAATAAGAGGTTAAATGAGAGGCAAGATTATAAGGTTAACAGAAGGATATTTAGAGGACTATTTTATGACTTGGAGGTGGGACACATTTTCTAATCAAGACCTAAACTCACAAAGCCATCAGGGGGAAAATTGATGGTTTTGATTATTCCTAAATCAAGGAGTTCTTTTTAATAAGGGAGAGCAAAGATGAAGTAAAAATATAACAAACTGGAACACAGTATTTCCAATGTCCAAAACTGACTTAGAGTTAATTTAAGATATGTGAGGGGCACTGGTAAGATAATGGGAAAGGATCATAAAACCCATTAGTAATAGGGGCAAAGGATAGGAAAAGCAACTCAGAGGGAGAAATCCACATGGTTAAGACAATATGATTCATTAGTCATCAGAGAAATGCAAATGCCTTCTAGTAAGACACAGCTTTCTACCCATCAGACTGGCAGAAATGGGTAATGCCAAGTGTTGGCCTGAGATTTAGGGACAAGATTCCTCACACACTGCTCTTGGGAGTATCGATTAGTGAAGCCACCCCAAAGAACAATCTCATAAAATTGAGTGCCAATCTGCACTAGAATCAAGTTCTTTTATGGGATATCCCAAAGAACCCTCACTTGAGCATATGAGAGAAAATATAAGAGGATGTCATAGAGTCGAGACTGCTGGTGGCTGGACCAAGGAGGCAACCAGGGAGTCCACAGTTGAAGAAATGGGGAAGTAAAATGTTCTGGGGCCCGCTGTGGAAAACTATGCATGCAGCAGTTAGAAGAAACTAGCTGGAATGATCAATTAGCAATATGCAAAGTTCTTAAAAATGCAGTGCTGGGTGAAAAATAAAGACACAACAAGTCAGGATTGTAGGGGAAGGGGTGGTACCTGAATCTAGTCAAATTGGCATTTGGGGACTGTCTGCCTGCTAATTTTCTTCCTGAGTCCTTTATCTCTCTCACTTGGAGGCTGAATTGGGGCTTCCTCGAGAGGAAAAACTCTACACATCAAGTACTACATTACTGGCAGACAGTCTACCTGTCCCGATGTTAGCGGAAGGGTTCCAGTCTGGCCCCAGCCCCGTGATAGGCTGGCCAAAGTGAATTCTTAGCTATTTATTTACATGGATTGGTAATTCATCACTACCTCTCTTGACCTTCCCTGGGCAGCCTGCGTTACACGGTCATGGGTGGAAATTTTGTTAAGCATTTTTTCAGTGCAGTGTGCCTCCCAGGGTATGAGTAAATTTCATATAGACTAGGCAGGAACCAATTTTGATTGGATGAAATGTGAGTGTTCTCCCTCTTCTTTTACCATGCAAACATTTTTTTTTTTATTCATTTTAGAGAGGAGGGGGAGAGATGGAGAGAGAGAGGAGAGACAGAGAGAGAGAAGGGGGGGAGGAGCTGGAAGCATCAACTCCCATATGTGCCTTGACCAGGCAAGCCCAGGGTTTCGAACCAGCGACCTCAGCATTTCCAGGTCAACGCTTTATCCACTGTGCCACCACAGGTCAGGCCAAACTTTTTTTTTTTTTTTTTTTAATTTAAAAAAAATTTTTTTTTTTTTTTAGAGAGGAGAGAGAGACAGAGAGGGAGAAAGAGAGGAGAGAGAGAGAGAGAGAGAAGGTGGGGAGGAGCTGGAAGCATCAACTCCCATATGTGCCTTGACCAGGCAAGCCCAGGGTTTTGAACCGGCGACCTCAGCATTACCATGCAAACATTTTTGAGGCATATCTATCCTATCAACGTGCACCACTGAAATATCAGTGACGGACAGCCATAGAAGTGAGGAAGGGAAATGGCAAGCTTGTCTAACATTCTTGCTCTGGGAAGCCCAAGAGGAATGATTCTGTTCTGTGAGTAGGAGGCCAGGGCATTCTCTCTTCATGCGGGAGGCAGCGGGGTATTCACACTGCATTTGTGATCAGGGGTCATGGCGAGGGTCAAGGAGCTGAATTCCAAGAATGGAACAGAATCCAACTCTCTGTGAAGGAAATCCAGGGTTTGGAAATCTCCCAAGGAGCAATAATTCAACTGAACTAACCTGATGAACTGTTTTTAAATGAGTTTGGAGAAATATAGTCAAACATTGAACAGCTTCCTAGAACTGAAGCAACCGGGCAAAGGTACCCTTTTATTAGACCTCCCAGAAGACTGGTCAGAGTGTAGGGTTCAGGTCTCTCTGAAAGAGGGAGAGGAAGACGTGGTTTTATTCCCCCCACCCCCGCCATTAGGAGGATCTCTAGAGGAAGGCATAAGTTTTCCACTTTCTAATAACTATTTCTTTGAAGCTGAAACAGTGGGCAAACAAGTCAATGTATTATATGTCTACTGTGGCCCTATTGATCTCCTAGGGGTTTTCCCTCTCCTATCTCATGTAATCCTCTCACAATCCTGTAAAGAAGAGATTACGATTCTCCATTTTTCAGAAAAGGAAAGGGAGTCTCTGGGAGGTTAGAAAAGTTGTGAAGGTCACATGACTTTTAAAAAGAAGATGTCAATTCAATCCCAATCACTGATTCCAAATTGAAAACTTTCTTCAACCCATGGAGCCATAACCAGATCCACACTTCTAAGGGATGATGGGAAGCTCAGAGGACCCATGATAATCGTGGGTGAAGGGGAAACTGTCCCGTCCCCAACCACTGCCCAGCAACAATGCGATAGGAGAAACTGAAACGGAGCTGGGGCAGAAGCAATGATAATAGTGGTCGTGAGTTTTTGTTGAGTGCTTATTATGTGCCAAGTGTTACAATGAATGGCCACCAGAAGTCACAACCCTATCAGTTGTTATATCACTATCTCAAATTTTTCATTTGGGGACACTGAGCTTCAAAGTTAAATTAATTGTCCACATTTAAACATCGAGTACTTCATGGAGTAGAGCCTAAATTTCTTCGACTCTCAAACCACTGTCTTTGAAACATGACTTAAGATTGCCTTCTTAAGTTATGGCAGGGTGCAGCAGTGGTCACAATGATCACTGTGGTGGTTGCGTTATGGTGGCAGTAACTGCAGTGATGGTGGTGGTGGTGAGGGACAGGTGATAAAAGTGACAGTGGGGTGATGATGTTAGCGATGGCGGTAGTGTGGCTGAGAGTGGGAGAATGGTGGTAGTGGTGGCGGCAGTGTGAGTGGTGCTGGCTCTAACAGTAGTGGCAGTGATGGTGGTGACAGTGGTGGCAGCTATGGTGGTGATGGTGATAGTGGTAAGGGTGATGGTGGGAGTGATGACAGTGATGGTGGTGCTGATGGTGGAGGGGGTGGTGATCCTGTTGGTGATGATGAGGGCAATGGGGGTGGTGATCCTGTTGGTGGTGATGAGAGCAATGGGGGTGGTGATCCTATTGGTGGTGATGAGGGCAATGGGGGTGGTGGTACTGATGGTGGAGGGGGTGGTGATCCTGATGGTGGTGATGAGGGCAATGGTGTGGTGGCACCAATGGTGGAGGTGGTGGTGATCCAGATGGTGGTGATGAGGGCAATGGTGTGGTGGCACCGATGGTGGAGGTGGTGGTGATCCAGATGGTGGTGATGAGAGCAATGAGGGTGGTGGTACCAATGGTGGCAGGAGCAGAAGTTGAGGTGGTAGGTAAAGTGTTAGTGCTGGTGGTGGCCTGGACAGAGGTGATAGCATGAGTGTGTTAGTGGTGGGTGTTACTATACCCTCCTCTGACTTATAAATATTTATGAGACATCCTTTGGACAGTTTCTGAGAAAAAGTCTTTTATTTTCTCTGCCTGGAAGGGTTGGTTAGCTTTTCCTCCAGAGGCTGGCCTTTCACTTCTCTGCCTCTGTTCACTTCCATGCTGTTGACAAGAGCTGCAGTTGTCCAGGACCAGCTGGGAGAGACAGACCCCGTGACACTTTCCCCAAAGGCGGCCTTTGGCCATTCCGCGCTGGAACACATGACCCCCTGCCTCGCCCCTGGCACATTAACCAGGTGACTGCCTCCTAGGGCCCAGCCCAGTCCAAAGGGATTTGGGATTCAGTGTCCCAAACAAGGCACTGATTAGCTGGTAATCAGGCAGCGATTAGCAGGTCGGGTCACCTGCAGTTCAGTGCCCATTGTTCCCTGCAAAGTCCTGGGATGTTTGCCACGCAGCCAGAGTCTGAATGTCTGAGGATCCCAATGCCGGCAGCCCTGTTGTGTACAGCTGTGATTAGCAAGAACAAAATCCTCTGTTCCCCTAAGCCCATCCCTGCCGAGGAGGCAGTGCTGTGGTCCCCTTCTGTCCATTCACACACAAAGGCTTTGGGAAAGAATGGCCTGCTAAGAGCCCAGCAGTGACCAGGAGGGGAGGCCCCAAGGACACACTGAAGAACTTGAAGCAAATTAGCACTTTTCTGCTCATGCGTCATGTTGAGAGTGTGAGTAGGAACATCTGACAGACCTGGGTCTATATTAGGGCTCTGCTATGGTCGTATGTGACCTTGGACATGATGTGTGACCTGGGGGCCTCGTTTCCTTATTTTTCAAGAAGATTACTAATAATACATGTCTCTTAGGGTTGTTGGAAGTTTAAATTTTTTTTTTTACAAAAGAATTTAAAACATTTATTAGAGTTTCTAGAATACAGAATGTACACATTAGCTGTAGTAGAAAAATCATCATTATTTGAAATACTTTAAAAAATGCCCAGTCACATCACTTCTAAGATGAGAGTAGCCCCTTTTTTGTTGGCCATCGTATGAATGAGGAGAGATAATTCTTATGAAGCATTCAAAACACGGCTTGGCACATAATCGGCACCCAATAAATAATAGTAATAATAATCATGTCATTCTGATTTGCTCAGAGATGGATGCGATAGTCTTTCTACAGCATCTTTCCCTGCATTGGAATACATAGTCATAAAGGTCTCGATGGGGTATGGTTTGGAGCTAAAGGGGGCTTAAGGAGATGATGCATGGTGCATCTCGACCCCCAAGTCCTGGACAGCAGTGTCATCCACGCACCCTTGCTCACCTGGAGGTCTTGTTCCAATGCAGGCTCAGATCTGGTAAGCCTGGAGGGGGGGGGAGGGCCAGACTCTGCATTTCCAATTCATTCCCAGGTGATTTCAGAGCTGTTTTTCCTAAACCCCACCTTGAGTACACAGGATACAGACTATTATAATAAAAAAGAACATAGAGAAAAAATTTCTAGACTAGATTCTTGATGGGCACACAACACAAGCAACAGTTCAAACTCCGTAAGAGATGTTCACTTAAAACCTATGTATTCTTTTTTTTTTTTTTTTTTTTTACAGAGACAGAGAGAGAGGGACAGATAGTAACAGACAGATAGGAACGGAGAGAGATGAGAAGCATCAATTATCAGTTTTTCATTGCGACACCTTAGTTGTTTATTGATTGCTTTCTCATATGTACCTTGACCGTGGGCCTTCAGCAGACTGAGTAACCCCTTGCTCAAGCCAGCAAGCTTGGGTCCAAGCTGGTGAGCTTTGCTCAAACCAGGTGAGCCTGCACTCAAACTGGCGACCTCAGGGTCTCGAACCTGGGTCCTCTGCATCCCAGTCTGACACTCTATCCACTGTGCCACCGCCTGGTCAGGCGAAACCTATGTATTCTTATTGACCAATATCATCCCATTACATTTAATTTCTAAATAAATAATAAATTTTTTAAAAAGAATATAGAAGAACATATAGGAGAAAACCTAGATGGCCTTGGTTGAATATGGCGATGACTTTTTAGACACAACACCAAAGGCACGATCCATGAAAGAAATAATTGATAAACTGGACTTTATGAAAATTAAAAAAATAAAATAGTCATCTCTAAATGAAGGACTGAGAGTGTTTCTCCCAGCTCCACTAAAATGTTCCATTGTTTGCAAAAATTTAATAATGAACATGTAAAGAAAACATTAAAAAATTCAATAAATAATGATATCGGAAGATCTTTCCTCCTCTTAAATTTTGTCATGTGTCCAGGTATTCCAGCGTATTCCTTGCCAGGTCCACATGCCTGACACACTGATTCTCTCCAATAGCCACAACAGGCTTTTTCAGTGTCTTAACCACAAGGAAATCAAGTTAATGCATGTTCGTTCTGCAGGCTTCATCTCTCTGAGGAGCAGGTAGACCTTGGCCCAGATGGAGCAGCTGGCTGGGATTCAGGACCTGGAGGAGTGCAGACCAGCCAGGTGCAAGGTGGGTAGTAACAGAGGAGCATTCTGCAGTCTGGTTCTGGCTGCTTGTGGAGAGGGCGTTCCAGCTAACAGGGTGAAACGGTCTCAGGAGTAGGAGAGAGCTCAGGAACACCACCCTGCATATGAGATGGCTCTACTGGCCTTTCCTCTAAAGGGTGGCTGAGGGGAGGACCCTGGGATCTAAGGGCAGGTACGCTTAGAATCTTTTCTTCCCTTTGCATGTCCCCCAGAGAGAATTGGGTACTTGACCCCAGTATCTCATCCCCATCGGGCTGCTATCCCCATCGAGCATGGAGAGACAGCATTGGACAGAACCTGGGTTGAATTCTGACCTTGCCACTTGATAAGTAGGCTGTTTTAGATGTAAGTGGAGGCTCTGTTTGCTCTCATGGAAAATGGGAAAAACAATGTGATGATCTATGTTCAGGATTAGGAATTTGGAGCTGAAGATCCTAAGTTCTGTTTAGGGACAAAGCAGGTTTGCAAATGCCAGCACTAATAATTATTATGATTTTATTCAGTGTTCATTGTCCTCTTCACATTAATGTACATCTTGTACTTTCCTAAAGGCCCATGCCCACCAGGAACTCCCTTATACTAACCCTTATTACCCCGACCCTCGCTGTCCCAGACAGAGGTTAGAGAAAAGCAAATCAACACTCAAACTGGGTAATGAGAGAATATAATGAATGAAAGGGCTCTTCACAGAGTAGAGAACATAATATGCCTACAAGTTGTGATGGTTCAAGTACCCCACCATTTTCCCCCAAATATAAAGGGCACTGTGGAACTACTTGGCATTGATTCAATAGGAAGGCATGATTTTGAATTTGTTGCACCTCTATCCTTGTCTCGTTAGTACAAATTATACAGTACCAACTTGTTTGCAATCACTGACACTTAGATCCAGTGGCCTTTAGCCATTATAACGGGCCATCTAAATAATCCAGAATATGCTTTATTGACTTTATTTTAGATTATGTTTGAAATAAAAACACAATATTAAGACATTCTATGAGAGAAGGTGGCTTTCTTGTCCTATTTCTGGAATACGGTGCATGCCACAGGCACTTTTAGTTTCCACAGCATGGGGAGGTGGGCGCTGTTATTTCTGTTTTCTATATGAGGACATTAAGGTTCAGGGGGGTGTTCAGTCACCTACTCAGATTCACCCACCTAGTAAGTGGTGCCATGAGACCCAGACCTAAGGCCGCGTGTCTCTATATCCAGGCTTTTAATGAGGTTGGACTCGTCTTTGAGCATTAGTGAGTGGTTAATGCTTTACGATGCATAGTAGTCATAAGGGAGTGGAGGGTTGCAGACTGAGGAAGAGGTAGGAAGCAAAAAAATAATAAAATTTGCTTGACCAGAAATGGCGACCCAAACCCAGTCCACTGTGGCCTTGGGTGCAGTGGCGGAGAGATGAAAAGCGTCAGGGAGTGGAGAGCCATGTGGAAGCTGCGTAGCCAAACAGATGGGGTGCACTCCAGGCACGCTCCCCAGGTGGGGTCACCCTTGGCATCTCCACATGTGGCTTAGCGGTAATCACTCCCACGAGGAATTGAAGGGCATGGCTTGCTCTATCAGGAGTCACATGGCCCACGCTCTTAGTTCCAGGCATTTTCTGTTTCCTGCTTTGAGTCTGAAGCTGGATGTCATTTCCCAGAAATTTTCGTGGCAATACTTTTGGGTCCTCAATTTGTTACAGAACTGGCGACCCTCTCATTTCATATCCATATTCCTTTGGGAGAGCTCAAAGCTGGGTCCTCTCCTTTCTGCCTCGAGGAGTGTAAAGAGGCCATGGAAGGTGTGTTGTCCACCAGTGCTCTTAGGGTGGACAGCCATGGGAAGGCCTGCTCCTCCCTCCCATTCCAGGTGTTGAGAGTTTAGGAAACCAACAAAGATGGTTACCTAATAGGCAGTGAGTGCCTCTCGCTCACTTTGATCCAACAGGCTATTAATACTCAGTACAACTTTTGCATAGCTTGTGTTTCCTGAAAATGCTAATTTACCTGCTAATAATACCCCACTTCCCCTGTAGCAAAGTTTAACTTTCTGTTATTTTGGAATGGCAAATTGAGTCATGTGAAGTTTCAGGAATTGCACGCACACACACACACACACACACACACACACACACAAGTACACACGCATACTCATCAGGTAAAGCCATAACAAAAGTCCTTTCTGCCTTCCATATATTTTGAGCACAATGAAACCATTCAACCAGTGCCCAGAATGATAATTATCTTTTTGGACACATGACTTCATATTCCCAATCTATTAAGCACACAAAATCTGAAAATGAGTGGTATTAGCCGTTCTAGTGAAACAGATACAAGGGAACTGTAACACTATAAAGCTCGCTTTAGTCCTGTAATCCCCAAAGGAATAAGTGTTAAGAGCATGGGTGACTTAAGACACTTAGAAAAGAAAAAAAAAAAAAAAGAAACACAGGAAAGTAAAATAGTGGACGCATGTGGCTTTTTACTTACTAGGTGCCTGATCTTTTTCGGTTCAGGTCACATCATTTTAGGGTAGAGCTGGAGGTGGGGCTTGGCTCAGGGGTCGGTAACAGCTGCGATGACCTAGGACCAAATTCTATGTAAAATGACTGCCCTTCAGTTATTTCTGGTGTGTGTGTGTGTGTGTGTGTGTGTGTGTGTGTGTGTGTGTGTGTGTGTGTGTATCCTAGATAGCTTTGACATTCTGCTATGAAAGCCAACCCACAGAATGGTCAGATTCCAGGGGTCTATCTCATCTAGTCCGTAGACCCCTTTTTTCTCTAGTGACATGGGTACAAGTTGCTCCCCGTTGGAGTGTGTTAGAATGTATGCGACCATACTGTGTTGCTCTCACAAACTTCATTCGCTGACACAGGTCCATAGGTGATCTGGAGAGAGTGCAGTCACCAGACAGCTCTCCAATTCAGGGTCAGCTTCCTGCCTTTCTGGAATGCTTTCTCTGCAGAAAAGAAGTCATGTCACCTGCTCTTAACATGTCCTAATTTCCATGTCCCGGACCTCACCATCCAGTGTTCCAAAGCTGCTGCTATTATTTCTCTTAGAAGGCCAAGAAGCGGGTTCTCAGGCAAATGGAAACCTTGGGCAGGTCCCAAGGAGTGCAAAGGTGGGAATGCTGACCAAGTGTCTCCTCTGTTCCTCCTTCTACCCCTCTGCTGCCCCTCACGGCAGCCTCCTGGGGATCAACATTAAAAATGCTTCAGAGCATGTAACCTGGCTGATGGATTAATCAATCAACCAACAAGTATTTATTGAGAGCAGCCAATTTTTACTCAGAGAATGCTGACCAGAATGGATGGTGCAGTGACAGGTAATAGAGGACTTGTCAAAGTCTGATACTTAACTTGCATGCATCCATTCAACAGGGAGCTATTGAATACCCACGCATGAATGGTGCAGCATTCTGAGAAATGGGGATGGAGACACATTAAACTTTTGTACCCCTGAAATTTATAGTCCATCAGGGTCACAATTTTGTTTAAAGTACTTAAAGTGAAGGTAACGTGTATATAGTCGAAAGCAAGCTGCTCAGGCAGCTGATGGTAATGAAGGAAGTAGAGGACTTCAAAGTTGTTTCAGGTTTTTGAGACTCGGAAAAATATAACCAAACCGTGTTTCAAAAGCTGACGTTGGCAGTGGTAGACAGGATGGACTGAAAAAGGTACTGGTTTGAATAATGTTCCCCTCAAATTCATTTCTACCCAGAACCTCAGAGTGTGGTCTTATTTGAAAATAGAGGTTTGGAGACATGACTAGTTGAGATGAGGTCATCCTGGATTATGGCAGTCCCTGATTCAATGACGGGGACCCGTAGGAGTCGGCCTTGTAAAGACACAGACACACAGAGGAAGAAGGGCATGTGAAGATGGGGACAAAGGCTGGAGTGAGGCTGCCACAAGTCAAGGGACATGTGGGATTACCTGCCAACCCCAGAGACCAGCAGAGAAGGGTAGAGCAGTCTCTCCTAGAGCCTTCCGAGGGAGCATGACCTTACTGACTACTGACTTCAGACTTCCAACCAAGAAACTAATAACAGAGATGACTGACTGGAGTCAACAAGGTCAGGAGGCTGAACGATATAAAAGCCCTGACTTAGGAGGTGGAGGTCTTAGGTAACAAAGAAAAACAAGTTCAATTTTGTACAGGAACATGCAAGATGAAGGTGGAAGGCCCTAGTAGAATAAACAGGAATTCTCTTTCAAGGTTGGTGTTATGATCAACAAGCAAGCTCAAGGGTCACAAAGAGACAACAATTGGGTTTCTAAAGGCACACTCCCGTTTTATGGCCAGAATGAAAAAGAGGAAGCAAGGAAAAGAGTGAAGAAGTTGCTGAAAATATTCTGTTTAACTCAATAGAGAGTTGTTGAGTCTTGACTACTTCATGCCCCTGAGAAACTCACAGCGAGAATCAGGTGCAGAACAGGGGGATATAGGTCATGATGGAGGTAGGCTGGAGGAATGGAAACAGTACAGAGAAAGAGAAATAATCGTTCCTGTCAAAGGGGGGCTAGGGTGTCCCCATAGGATGACATCTCAGCACAGGGTCAAAAGAATCGATCAGGGTGGGGCAGTAGAAGAGGATGAAAGAGAGAGGAAGGGACCAGAATCTACTGTTGGGCCTGAACACTCCTGGAGAAGTGACATCTCCGGCCAGTTACTCACACAGCACACAAAGACACGCAGAAACTGTGGGGTGAGTGAATAAATGCATGAAACAATTAAATGATCCAGAACCCAAGGGAGGAGAGCATTTTGGCGAAGAAGAGAGGGTAATGCCCATTGTCAAAAGCCAGGGAGCGGCTGAGGAAAACAAGAATAAGTATCAAGTAATGAGCAGGTCAACAGGACCTTGGAGAGATCTGAGCTTTGGAAAATCAGAAGGCAGCTTCCAGAGGTTAAGAAGCAAAGAGCTAGCAGTGAGAAATGAAGACTGCTAATAAAGGCTCAAGTAGCTTAGCAGAAAAAGTATTTGAGAAGGGTCACTGAAGAGGGTGGGGAAGGTTCCATCTGAAGGTATGGAAGAGGGAGGTTGGTAGATTATGGAGACACACGGTTCCTAAGGAGCCGGGGATGGATGGGTAAATGAATCAATCACTATTTATTGAGAACCTACTACTTCATGGTAGATGCCGTACTGGCCATCTTCAAGTACATATTCTCTTCATCTGAAACCTAGACTTTACTCAGAGTGTTAGCTTTAGAAAGAACTAAGCTTTCATCTAATGATGGGGGACAGGGTAGAAGGATGACTCTTATAAGAAAACAGTTGAAGGGAGTCTCCCCTCATTTGCCAAATACCCCCTGGGCACTTTCTCTACACTGGACACTCTGCTAAGGGCCTCAGATACACAACCCAATGGGGACCTTAAAGCAACTCTAGAAAGTTCCATCATGATACTCAACTCAGAGTTGAGAAAACTGAAGTGAAACATTGGCCCATAGATTTTAACATGTGGGTAGTTACTCATGAAACAGGGTTCAAAGCTGAGTGTGTCCACAGAAACAATGAAGTATTTCTCCCAGCCTCAGTTTCTTCATCTGTTAAACTGTCTCTCAGGGTTATTGTGAGCTTGAATCATGGAGAAAGTGCTCAAGAAATGGAGGCTCTTGTTTTCACTCCTACTCTCTCCCTTTGAGATGAGGGCATCGGGTCCTTGCTAGACCCTCACTCCTTTGCCAACATTTCCATCATTCTCTGGAGCAGGAGACTGCCTGGAGCCCAAAAAATAGGTGCCAGAAGCATTAGAAAATCGAATCCACCCTCTTCCTGGGGTCCAAGGTGTCTGCTCCTTACTCCCAGAAAAGAAGCCATACTTGGCATAAGAACTAAATACGGAACATGACCAAAAAGCCTCCAAAAGGGATAATGCAAACCGAGACAATAGTTCCAGAGATCGATAGGAAACCTTTAAAGGCCACTGATGAGCTAGACTGTAGGGACGCACCTGTTCTGTAAAAGGAAAATGAAATGGATCAATAAGAGACAAAAACTGATATTAAATGGCTGAGGTTTACCCCCTGCTCCCAGGTGCTTTTTGCCAAGCTGGTTCTCTGGACAGTCTTGTTCATTTCATCCTTCCCTCCAGGATGCAACCCTAAGGCCCTGGAAGAAGAGAAAGGAGCCTGTTAACTGTCCTTGAAAAAATGGCAGCATAAAAGCCATGGATCAACTCATTGCTCTGGCTACTGGTTATAGCAATACGGGGTAATTTGCCTCAATGCTACAGACTAAGTATGGCGAGAGATACGTTTCTTAAACTCAACTCACTGTTCCCCTCCTCCAATCTCCAGTAGGGTGGTACATTTTAACAAGTTTTCTGGTGCGTTATAAGAATTTATTTGTAAATTTAACCAAGGAGATTAAAGACTTGTACTCGGAAAATTATAAAACATTAATAAAAGAAATCAAGGAAGATACAAACAAGTGGAAGCATATACCATGCTCATGGTTAGGAAGAATAAACATCATTAAAATGTCTATATTACCCAAAGCAATTTATAAATTCAATGCAATACAAATTAAAATACCAATGACATACTTCAAAGATATAGAAAACATATTCCAAAAATGTATATGGAACCAAAAAAGAACACAAATAGCCTCAGCAATCTTGAAAAGGAAAAATAAAGTGGGAGGTATTACACTTCCTGATATCAAGCTATACTACAAGGCCATTGTACTCAAAACAGCTTGGTATTGGCATAAGAACAGGCACATAGACCAATGGAACAGAACAGAGAACCCAGAAATAAACCCACACCTTTATGGACAACTGATATTTGACAAAGGAGGTAAGAGCATACAATGGAGTAAAGACAGCCTCTTTAATAAATGGTGTTGGGAAAATTGGACAGCTACCTGCAAAAAAAATAAAACTAGACCACCAACTTATACCATTCACAAAAATAAACTCAAAATGAATAAAAGACTTAAATGTAAGCTGCGAAACCATAAGCATCTTAGAAGAAAACATAGGCAGTAAGTTCACCGACATCTCTTGCTGCAATATATTTGCTGATTTATCTCCATGGGCAAGTGAAATAAAAGACAGGATAAACAAATGGGACTATATCAAACTAAAAAGCTTTTTCACAGCTAAAGACAATAAGAACAGAATAAATAGACAAACTACACAATGGGAGAACATATTCGACAATATGTCTGATAAGGGGTTAATAACCAAAATTTATAAAGAACTTGTAAAACTCAACACCAGGAAGATAAACAATCCAATCAAAAAATGGGCAAAAGAAATGAATAGACACTTCTCCAAACAGGACATACAGATGGCCAATAGGCATTTGAAAAAAATGCTCAACATCACTAATCATTAGAGAAATGCAAATTAAAACCACAATGAGATATCACCTCACACCAGTCAGAATGGCGCTCATCAACAAAACAACACAGAATAAGTGCTGGTAAGGATGTGGAGAAAAGGGAACCCTCCTGCACTGCTGGTGGGAATGCAGACTGGTGCAGCCACTATGGAAAACAGTATAGAGATTCCTCAAAAAATTAAAAATCAAACTGCCTTTGACTCAGCTATCCCACTTTTAGGAATATACCCCAAGAACACCATAGCACTGTTTCAAAAGGAAAAATGTACCCTCATGTTTATGGCAGCATTGTTCACAACAGCAAAGATCTAGAAACAGCCCAAGTGTCTGTCAGTGGACAAGTGGATTAAAAAGCAGTGGTACATATATATATGACGGAATACTATGGGGACATGAAAAAGAAGGAAATCTTACCTTTTGTGACAACATGGATGGACATGGAAACTATTATGTTAAGTGAGATAAGCCAGGCAGAAAAAGAAAAATATATGACTTCACTCATTTGAGGAATCCAATGAACAATGTGAACTGAGGAACAGAATTGAGACAGAGGAGAGATCAAAGGGACCAGAGGAAAAGAGAACAGAGGGAAAGGGGATGATAGGATGGGATAAACCTGAAGGGAAGGGGGGAGGGCGCGATGTGGAGGGGGGCAAAGGAGGTGTTGAGGGGAATACGGGGGGTGGGGGGATGCATTCGAGGTGACCCTAGAATCTATGTGAACACAATAAATTAAAATCAATTAAAAAAAGGCAAAAAAAAAAGTGCCTACATGCTAAAACAAATATGAAAGTAAAAAAGAATTTATTTGCTAATTGTGTGATCTTAGACAAATTATTTAAATTCTCTGAGTCTTGGTTTCCTTATCTAAAAATATTTCAGAGTTGTTGTGACGAAAGTATAAAAATGATCATTGTCATCTTCCTCAGTACCACTACCTCCAGACCAACAATTAATGTTGATGTAGCTGAATGCTTATGTGGCTTGGGGGGGGGGGGGCGCTTTAAAGGCAGAAAGACCATAACTGATTAGCTAAGTGGTCTTGAGCAAGTTGGAAATTGCCTCTAATCATCGTATAAATTCATCATGGGCCCAGGATAACAATATCTTTTCTGGTTATGGTGGGGACTGGAAGAGACAGTAGAGCACTCAGCACAGGGCCAGGCACATAGGGAGTGCTCAGTATGGGTTCCTTCCCTTCCTGCATGTCCTCGGTCTATGCTCAGACTGGATCTGCAGGCTAAAATCTTGGTGAGCCCAGACAGACAACTGAGAGTCCAGGTCAAGAGGAAGACAAAAGGATCCATTGGGAGAGCAGCAGGGGTGGAAAGCTGCTTTGTCTGCTTGGGGCACAGGATCCAAAGGGGTCCAGGCAGGCTCAGTGCCCTTTTGAGAGAACTCTTCCGAGATCACTACCGCCCGCTTCTGGTTCCTCTTCCCGCTGCCCTAGCACAGAGCCCACACCTGCACTCCAAGTTGCTTGGGTGCCTATGGGCCATGCAAAGGGGGAAGGGCTTCTCCTCTGGGGCCCCTGGGCACCTCCATCCTGCACACATCACTGGAGTACTTGGGGGCTTTCTCTCTCCCCACCCAGCACCCTTCACCCCCACATTGCTGCTAGGGCCTGGCCTCCATTCATGGACCAGGATAGCAGGGCCCATGGGAATGAAGATGACCACCCTTCTGCAATAGCTACTGACCAACTGGACACTCCCTGAGCCCCTACTACGTGCCAGGCACTGTGCTGGCAGCAGGGTCCACAAGACAAAAAAACACAGTCTTTACCCTTGAGGCCATCATCATACATACCAGAAGCTCTGCTCCCTAACACTATCGTCTTGCTTTAAAGAGATACTTCTTGAGAATTTGCAATTCTAGCCCGTGTTTTTTGAACAACTCCTTGCTGTTGCTTCTTGCATAACCCATAAATGCCAAGAGCCACAGAGAATCCTCTACCCTCTTTGTCTTTTCCTACATCACGCTGAGTTTTGTTTTTTGTTTTTTTTGTGTTTTTTTTTACCTTTCCTCTTTCTTCCTAGCTTCTTGCTCTGCGATGTCTTTCTTCTTGATACATTTGGATATATTTCCCTCATCAGTCACTGCCGTTTATTGGCCAATTGTCCACAGTGGAGGTTGGGACATTCTCTTTATATGTCTGGATAAATAAATATGTAAGAGTGTGGGTGTCCAACTCATCCCCATCCCCAACCCCAGAAGAGATGCTCATTAGCCTGGCAGTCTATTGTCCTTGTTGTGTGTGGCCTCCAGTGTGTCTGGGTGAGGCACATGCAGACTGTCAAAAAAAATTTTTTTAATTGGCAAGCCAACTCTTTCCTCTTACTGTCTGACTAACAAGTGATTCCTCCACTCTGACATTGTTCTACTCTGCTGCCCTTCTTATCACACACATCGTCTGGTCCCTCTGAGGTCGCTTGTATTGTTTCGGAATCTTCTTTGGCAACCATGTGTCTGCTAAGAGCTCCCTTTTTGAACATGAAGAAAACCATGCATGCCCTTTCATTTCTGTCTTCTTCACCTTCCTTTTCTACCTCCTTTTCACACACCTGAGTTCCTTGGGAAGAGGAAAGGGACTGACATTGTGGTATCCATCAGGGTATTTCCTTTCCGTCCTCACTGGGCTCCGGAGTGACTCAGGGAGAGCCCAACGCAGACATGAATAATCCTGCACGTCATCACCATTGCCCTTGAGAGGCCATGTCCGCAGGGCCACTCACCAAGAATTCTGAGAGACCACCTGGGAAAGGGGTGGGGTGGACTCCAACTGATTACTCAAGCCAGACCACCCCTTGGTGGGAACTGAGAATAGGAGAGTCCTTGGCTGTCCCCTTGAATGCCTCTACATGCTTCATGTTACAAAATATTCTCATGGTTCTATCTCATGCAGAAGTGATTAGCCTCTTTTTAACAGCAAGGAAACGGAGGCTTAGAAAGCTTAAGCCATGTGTTGAAGATCACACATAATTATATGACAGGTCTCTAAGACTCCATGCTATCTGTCCTTTGAAATAGCCACACATGGATGACATATGTGAATGTATGCAAAGCTAGTCAGTTGGGTCCGTGTGACATTCATTACAGAAAACGTTTGTTTGATTATCTCTCATTCCTGACTTTCACAAAAGAGTTTTGTGTTGGTTTTAGAGTTATCTTCTAAGCGATTCTGCGTTCAATGTTATACAATGAAAAGGGACAAATTTGGGCAAATCTAGGGCAGGGAGAAGAGCCAGAATATCCGAGTTCAAATCCCAACTCTTCCGATCCAGATGACCTCAGGCTGTGTGGATAACAGAAGCACCTACCTCATAGAGGTTGCTATGGGTCTTTCCCCTCCTGACTGTCTCCTCCCAGTGACCCTTGGTGAGGACTACATGGTCAGTAGGCACAATCACATAGACCATTGGTGGCTGCATGCAGTACTGTCTAAAATGTACACAGATGATTTTGCGATCTGAGATCCAGGTGGACCTACCACTTGTTAGCTGTAAAGTGCTTGGGTACATTTCCTGACATCACTAAACTCCATTTATCCTGTTAACAAAAACAGAGGTAATACTTCAACCTTTGAAATGTTGCTATGAGCTTCTGATGAGATAAACCTGGTAAAGCTGCTAACTCAGGCACTTGGTTGTGGCAGGTGTTTTCCTGCCAATACACGCCAGATCCCCTTCCCTTTGGTTGAGACTGCTCAAAGCAGTATATCATTTGGGACCAATGAAAGCAACCAGAAGGAAACAAACAAACGTTGAGACTGGATCTGGCTGAATATCAGTCCCATGGGGACAGCCAAGGACTTTCCTAGTCTCAGTTTCCACCAAAGGGTGGTCTGGCCTGATAATCAGTTGGGGTCCACCCCATCCCTTTCCCAGGTGGTCTCCCAGAAATCTTGGTGAGTGGCCCTGCAGACATGGCCTCTCAAGGGCAATGGTGATGATGTGCGGGATTATTCATGTCTGTGTTGGGCTCTCCCTGAGTCACTCCAGAGCCCAGTGGGGCCTGGAAGGAAACACCCTTGATCAATACCACATTTCCATATTTCATTAGTGTTTTTAATAGCTCAGGGCTCTTTTGGAATGCAGCACTGGGTGTATGCAGTTTTTGGAGACAAATAGAAGTGTTAAGAGGCCACCCTTTGAGTTTGGACTTGAAGACACCCTGGATCATTGGGGAAATCTGACTTCCTCCAGAAGCTGCAAGGAGCCCTACTGTCATTTTGACATGAGACAATTCCTCCTGTACTGCCCGCAGACTGAGCATCTCCTAGTTCTTCTATGCAGTTGGGCTTTCCCTGGGACATCATGAGCCTGGTCTCTCTGTCTTTCCCCAGATTCTACTCCTTTACCTTCATAATCACCAAGCCATGACATAAGTATCACTCAAATGTCTACTTGTCTCATTTATCAGTGTCAGTTTAGTTCAAGCCAACTCCTCGGAGAGAGACCAACTACAGCAAGTTCCAAGCCTCTCAGCAGCCAAAGGGAGTTTTTCAAGTTACCATGCGCATCCTTGGCCAGATAACTCAGCTGGTTAGAATGTCATTACGATACTCAAAGGTTGCTGGTTCGATCCTTGATGAGGGCACATACAGAAACAGATCGATGTCTCTCTCTCTCTTCCTCTCTCTCTCTAAGATTCAACAAATACATTTTTAGAAGTTTTTTAAAATTTCATGTGCAATGCCTCCCTCCCTCCCAGACATCTGACTTGACTTCTCAGTGCCCCTTGACGTTCCTCTACAAAGCCGGGCATCATTAGGTCCCTGCTCTCCTAATGAGACCCATCTTGCTGGTCATCCTCCCACTGACACTCTAGTTCAGCTTCCCAGGCCTCTTGTGTTGTTTTTTGTTTCCAAAATATGCCAAGCTTTGGGACACCCATAGTCTTTTTCTGTGATGTTTCCATAGCCGGGGCAACTCATTCTCAATCCTTTCAGAGCTGGTTTTTCCATACTGTCCACATCTTGGCACATGTGTCTCCTTCTCAGAGGTCTTCCCTGATGAGCCTATCTTAGACACTGCCATTCCAACTGTCATCATTCTCTCATATATCATGTTATTTTTTTTCCATAATCAAGATTATAAATAAATTTGCTTATTCTCTTGTTTTAGTCCATCTCCTCATGTGACTGAAAGCTCTCTGATGACTTGAATCTGTCCATTGTATTAACCATGGAAAATCCAACCTGAGTATGGTGCCTGGCACACACTGTGCCCATAATAGATGTGTGTTGAGAAAAATGAATGAATGGTAGGCTGGTTTTTCTGTACCTTGTTTGAGTAGGGGTTACAATGGGCATGTACACGGATGTATGTGTGTAAGTGAATGGAGAGAACATCTTCTGGAGCTTGGACTGCTCCCTGCTAAGACCTTTCACTGGCTCCACATTGCACCCTGGAGAAGGCTCTGACTCAATTTAGTTCCTAAGGCCTTTCATAGATGGATTCTGCTTCACCCCCACAATTCCACTCACCTTCCCTGAAGAAGGTGTAGTGTAATGTGTGTGCATGCCTGCAAGGCATGGCCTTTGGTTCTGAATTCCGTTTCTCATTTTCTCTGGGACCATTTCTTATGACACTGTGGTCATTTCTTGTGACACTCCTTCCAGAGACCCTTTTCAGAACCTCCATTTCATCTCTGCTTTTGGGCTGGCTGCCCTGTCTTCATGCTTTCTGTATTTCCACCTAAAACCAGTTTCCAAAGTGAGGGCAATGCGGGACCTTCTTTTGGACCATTGGGAAAAATATTAACATCTTTATTTTTTAATTCTTACCTTTATTTGTTTTAGAATGTACATAAAATATTGGTACCCTATTATACAGATATTAATAGATAGGGTATATTGGTACCCTATCTATTCCTTTTAAACAGGAAATATAAATGTGTACAGGGGAGTATGGTCATGAAATTTACATGGGTACATGGTCACAATAACTTGGAGATGACAATAACATAATACTCTATAATACTCTTCAAAATGCATTGTATTTGCCTGGTTTTTGTCTGCCTCTTTCAATACCTTCTTTAAATAAGCTCATGAGGAAGGGCACCACACAGAGTGGTATTACCCAGAGGTGGAGGAGGAGCTGGTTTTAAATGGTACATCAAAGAATGACACTTGAAAACGTCGACTCCTGATGAGAACGCATTGCCCTTTTCAAGTCTCATTCATTCTCTTTCATTCATGTAGGGTGAAGTATAAGCTGGGTGTCATTTCTTACACCGCTGGGTCACACTTGCTAGTTTCCTCTTTTAATAGAGACATCAAGCTTCTGGTTCAAGCCTTTGTCAAGGGCCTCTCCTCCAGTCAGGATCCAACCATGGGGCGGGGCTTCATTTCCTTTGCTCCTTCCTATTTGCGGCAAGTCATGTTGGTTTCCCTCAGCTAACTATGCAAAATCTCTAAAAATACATTCATGTAAAGAGTGATTAAAATTTTAAAATATTAAGTGAATAATAATAATATGTGTGAAACTTGGACGTGGCAACTCATTTACATTTGGGAAATTCTAGAGGAGCATACTCAACACGATCTTCAAAATAAGGAAGACTTCGGTAGATTTCTGGCTCTGACAGCGAGTAAACATGTGATGACTGACACTTTGTTTTCTGAATCTGATTGTAAAGTGGGGGCAATAGTGCTTACTTTGTGTGGTGTTTTAAAGATTAATGTATTTAAAGACATTTCCCAATACCTGTGCCTGCTGGGTAATAGATACATATTTGGCCCTGGCCGGTTGGCTCAGTGGTAGAGCATCGGCCTGGCCTGCAGAAGTCCCAGGTTCGATTCCCAGCCAGGGCACACAGGAGAAGTGCCCATCTGCTTCTCCACCCCTCTCCCTCTCCTTCCTCTCTGTCTCTCTCTTCCCCTCCTGCAGCCAAGGCTCCATTGGAGCAAAGTTTGCCCGGGCGCTGAGGATGGCACTGTGGCCTCTGCCTCAGGCGCTAGACTGGCTCTGGTAGCAACAGAGCAATGCCTTGGATGGGCAGAGCATCGCCCCCTGGTGGGTGTGCCAGGTGGATCCCAGTCGGGTGCATGCGGGAGTCTGTCTGACTGCCTCCCTGTTTCCAGCTTCAGAAAAATACAAAAAAAAAAAAAAAAAAAAAATAGATACATGTTTGTGCAATGGATGAAGGGCAAGTATGAATGAGAAAAATCTGAAACAATCAATGAACTTGGTTGGATCTTCTCTGAAAGTCCCATCCTTCTCATTTGGGATGAGTCAGGTGCTGAAGGGTCCCATTTTGTCTTTCACTAGGGTTCCATTTCATACCCAGATGACATTTACCCAGAAAGCTTAGGAAAGTTAATGAACTAAATATACTTTGCTCCTTCACTCTCTTTTTTGGAGTAATTGGTGTGAGAGGAGAATGGAACATGGATGAGAACGAGGCTTTTGTGGTGGCTCCGCTAGAATCCTCTTAGTACACTGACTACAAAACAGGAGACGTCTCTAAAGATAACTTCTGCTTGGCAGTTGACGAGTTCTCCATACAAAGAAGTGTTCACGACCAGAGGAGATGGCCACCTGACCCAGTCATGACACATCTTTTCTCTAAGAAACATCACATTCATCTTCCTTGAAAGCAAAGAGACATTTTGAGAGCATCATGAGCCAGGTCTTGAAAGAGCATTTCTAGAATCTATGTATTAGGCAGATTGGACTTCATGAACCAATATTCCATCATATTTTTATCAAACACTCACAAACAAAGTTGTTTCACTTTATTTCAAAAATCAAAGATATGGTTCTTTTTTTTTTTTAAGCCAAACCACCCAAGACCTTTTAAAAATAAATGAACCCCTTCTCTCCTCATGGTTTCTCAGTTTTCACTTGTTCACCCCAATCTTCTTGGAATGATGGTTGGGTCTCAGAGGGTAGAAGTGGAAGCTTCCAGACTTCTTAAAACACAATATCACTTCTGTTGCATTCTGTTGGTCATTACATGTCAGAAGGACAGTTGGGATTCAAAGAAAGAGGACTCCTCCTCTTGATAGAAGTATGTAGTGGCATGTGTATACAGGAATGAAAGCAATCCTTGGTGCCTGTCTGTATAGACAATCTAATGCATGCACAGACACACAACTCAACTCATGAAATATAGGACTCATTTCCGCTGACACGAGGCTCCGATGAGCATCACTCACCTCTGATTTCTGCTATGGAATGTCCATAGAGCCTCCATTGGGTTTCCCAAAAATGAAGACCTCATGTCCTTCTATTGTGCCTTTATTTTTATTTCCATTGGCACAAAATATAATAGAAAGGGCTAGAGGTCAAACATACTGATATGTTTTTGTGAGACCAAAAGAAAGACCTCCACATGTCCGTGTGTGTACGTATGCCTGTGCACATGTCCATGCACACATGAATGTATATAGGGCAGGGAGGTGAAGGTTATTTTAGACTTTATATTTATATCTTGAGCTGTCTTGTGATGCCCTGTTCTCTGCCCATGTTTTCCTGCCACCAAACCTTTGACCAGACCCTCCCTCATGCATGACCAACCTGCCTTCTGCACAAGTTCATGGCTTTTTTTTCTTTTCCAGTTAACAGATCAAGGTCCACTCAATTCATGCTCTTCCTAATGATTCTCGTGATAAAAACAAGTCTGATAGTGTTGATTCTTTTTTACTCTGTGAGACATGAAAGGGTGTATAGGAGTTGGCTGGATGGATGAAAGGGATGACAACCGCCTATTAAATTTCATCTTTGGAAAAGAGAATGTCTACATGGTTATTTGGCAAGATTTTTCTCCAGCTTCACCTCACACAGAAAGACTTCTAGGGGGTTGTGGCGTGAGATGAGATGGGCCCTATAAGGAAAAAGGATATGCAAACATACCCTCTGTACACAGAGGACAAATGTTGAGAAAGCGTTGGAGAATAAAAGATGTGTTTACATTTGGAAATTTATATTTGGTTTAACTTGGTTTTGACAGAGAAGAGAAACACTAAAATGACTGTAACAGATTTTCATAGTCTTAGCAATAATTTTCCCTTATTACCACTCCAGGGCTGCATCTGTCAGAATGTAGCCAACTCCATTTAACCCAAAAGGAGAGAATTTTCTAAACCAATAAATGTATAAATCCACTCATCAAACACAAAGAGAAACATCACTATTTGTTTTTAGAAATTAGCAGTTTTTATATTAAAATACTTCATATATGCGATAATAGTATCATAGTTATAGTTTTTAATTGAATGTATTGGAGTGACATTGGTTCACAAGACCATACAAGGTTTCAAGTGTACAACTCAACAAAACACCATCTGCACATGGTACCGTGTACCCATTGCCCAAAGCAAAGTCACTTTCCATCCCTATTTACCTCCCCTTTGCCCACCTCCACCTACCCCACCCCTTTCCCTCTGCCTATCACCACACTGCTGTCTCTATCTATCTATCTATCTATCTATCTATTTACATATATATATATTCATAATCCCTTCACCTCTGAGAACCATCACTTTTAAAACACAGTGAGAGTGAGTGCTTATGAAGATCAGTATAAATGTTCCTAAACTAGAAGCAGATATCATGACCAATGAACCCTGACCAATAAAACCAAAAATTAGTTTTTTTTTTTAAAAAAAAAGATCAACAAAATTGACATACCTTTAGCTAGACTAACCATGAAAAGAGACAGAGAGAGAGAGGACTCCAATTACTAACCCCAGAAATGAAAGCACTATTGACTTTACAGAAATAGAAGGGATTATAAGGGAATACTATGAAAAGTTGTATGCCAACCAATTAAGTAAGCCTTGGCTCTGTTTCCATATTTCTCTTTGTCTCTCTTGGCTCACCTGGAAGACATCACTCCAAACAACACTCCCAACTGACCCTTCTCAGCATCTTTACTTCCTGCCTCACCACTAAAACTTTTCATGTTTTGCTTATGTTTCTAAGTTTTGCATTATTCCCAAACACCAGGCTTTGTTTGCACTGTCACATTGTGAACAGTCCACTGACCCGCATTTGCCTAGAACACACGATGACTGCAGTACACAATGTGTGTGAGTCCTGATTCTGGACCTCCTTGAATCATCATGCTGCTGCCTCTATTTCATAGCTAAACACACTTGAGTCAGGGTGAGAAGTGACTTTCCCATTGACAAGTAATCCAATGAGGTGTTTAACTCAGAAGCTAATGCTCTATCCTTTACACTGAGATTTTCTGTTATGGACACAGAGGTCATCATCAACCAGCCTCCCATACCATCATTTATGAACCCATTCCTGGAGAATGGTTATTAATGGGCATAGGGTTTCTTTTAAGGTGATGAGAACATACTGGAATTAGAGAGTGTGGATAATTGCACAATTCTGTGGATACACTAAAATCTACTGAATTGCACATTTTATAGGGTCCATGTTATGGTATGTGAATTATATCTCAATTGAAAAAGAACCCGTTCATATTCCTATTCTCTAACAACTCAGCCTAGTCAGAGATAAAATGTGAATAATTTATCACATTTTTAATGTGATGGCTTCCCAAATGGGCCCTGGCCAGCTGGTTCCATGGTTAGAGCACCAACCTGGTGTATGGACATCCTAGGTTTGATTGCGGGTCACGGCACACAGAAGCAACCATTTGCTTCTCTCCCCTTCCCTCTCCCCCTTTTCTTCCTCTTCACCTCCCTCGGCCAGTGGATTGGTTGGTCTGAGCATCAGTCTCAGGTGCTAAAAATAGCTCAGTTGATCCATGCATCAGCCCCAGACAGAGGTTGCCATGTAGACCCTGCTTGGGGCTCATGTGGGAGTCTGTCTCACTCTCTCTCCTCCTCTCACTTGAAAGAAGGAAAGAAAGAAAGAAAGAAAGAAAGAAAGAAAGAAAGAAAGAAAGAAAGAAAGAAAAGAAAGAGAAAAATAAAGGGAGGGAGGGAGGGAAGGAAGGAAGGAAGGAAGGAAAGAAAAAGGAAGGAAGGAAGGAAGGAAGGAAGGAAAGAAGGAAGGAAGGAAGGAAGGAAGGGGAGAGAGAGGAGGGAGAGAGAAAGTAAGAGAGAGAGAGAAAAAGAGAGAAAGAAAGAAAGAAAGAAAGAAAGAAAGAAAGAAAGAAAGATAAAGGGAGGGAGGGAAGGAAGGAAGGAAGGAAAGAAAAAGGAAGGAAGGAAGGAAGGAAAGGGAGAGAGAGAGAAAAAAGAAAAAGAAAGAAAGAAAGAAAGAAAGAAAGAAAGAAAGAAAGAAAGAAAGAAAGAGAAAGAAAGAAAGAAAGAGGAAAGAAAGAAAGAGGAAAGAGAAAAATAAAGGGAGGGAGGGAGGGAAGGAAGGAAGGAAAGAAAAAGGAAGGAAGGAAGGAAGGAAGGAAGGAAGGAAGGAAGGAAGGGGAGAGAGAGAGAGGGAGAGAGAAAGTAAGAGAGAGAGAGAGAAAAAGAGAAAGAAAGAAAGAAAGAAAGAAAAAGAAAGAAAGAAAGAAAGAAAGAAAGAAAGAAAGAAAGAAAGAAAGAAAGAAAGAAAGAAAGAAAGAAAGAAAGAAAAAGAAAGAAAGAGAAAAAGAAAATTTTCAAATGATTTTTGATGATGGCTGGATTCTGGGTGCCCCACCCCAATCAACCAGCTCACCCTTCCTGAACACAACTCACCTGGAAGCATGTCTATAGCTGTCTTTTTTACACCGTCACTAAACTTTCCCTTCACCGCACATCACATTTATTTCTATTCCAGGTCTTTGCATTGGCATTTGGTTCTTTCTGCCAAGAACCATCTGCCCCTCCTTCATGCATCAGTGGCTTCTTATGTGGCCATAGCGTCCATAGTGTAAATGTCCCTCCCTAAGAGAAGTGTTCCTTGAACTCTATCTAAAGTAAATCCCAATGCCCCATCCAATGCCCCAAACGCATGCCTATTTCATTGCTTCAAAGCATTTTTTCATAGGAGTAGGTGTTGGAAGATTTGAGATTGCTTCTCTAGGTTCTACCTCTGCTCATGGAGATTGGTCTTTGCGGACTACAGTAACAACCTCCCTGGAGCTCAAGTGACAAGTTGAATTTAGCCAGGGGAGGTTCTCATGGGTAGTAGAGGCAGAAGGAGACAGAGTCAGAGGACCAATTCCCCCAGTGTTCTTCCTGCTGAACTCCTTGGCTCACCTTGAACCTGCCCACACCTTTGTAAATAGTCCTGTATGAAATTCTCCTTAATTATTCAGTTTGTGTCATCTCTTCCGTGGTGTGTACGTCCTATTACACACTCTCTAGAATTATTTTAACACTAACTCTCCCTATAGGAACATAAACTCCATCCGGGAAGGCATCTTGCCTGCCTCTTTCATGACTATACCTCAGGGCCTAGAACGGTGTTAGGTGCTTCCAAATATTTTTTTGAATGTATAAATTCTGTGTATTTAAAAAATTTTACTACAGGAAACCAATGTATAGCTCATGGATCATGTCAACTACAGCTCTGGAGGTGACCGTCTTTATCTAAGTTGTTTCAGCTCCCAGGCAACCAAGTTTTCTGAGTTCATGCTTTTTTTCCCCCTTAACCCCTTTGCTCTGGAAGCTGCAACACTGTTACAAATGAGTTATTCTCTGGAATGAATTTAGCTGCAAACCCCTTCTGTTACTGGTTAATAAAATGTAGAAAATTGCCTCCAAACAGCCAGAAATATATTGTGAGAAAATGAGAAGACAGTCGAGAAGTAAGGATTTGGGTTTTCAACATTTATGTTTGCTTTCACTCCTAATAAATATTTAAGTTAAATTGAATTTAAGTTAACTTGATGACTATTTAAGTTTAATAGTCATCTGTTTATAGCAGTGCTTTCCACAATTTTTAGTTAAGAATCGTTGACTCTTAACCAAAATGCATTAAACACACACACACACACACACACACACATGCACACACGCACACACACACACCTTTCTTCTTCCACTATAAATTTATACCTCTGCATTCACTTATGTAATTGTTGTAGGAAGTCAATTTCAGTTGTTTTTCTCTTATAGAAAAACAGATGGGAATGGACTCATTTGCATTTAGAATTTACTTGGTGAAATTTATGAAAGAAATTAGAAATTGTGATAGGCAGAATAATGGCCCTCCAAAAATGTCCATGTCCTCATGCTTGGAACCTGCTCATATATTATCTTGTAAAGGAAGTGGGAATTAATGTTACAGATGATTGCTAATCAACTGACCTTAAAATAGAGAGATTATTTTGAATTTTCTGGAAGGCCCCAATGTAATCACAAAGTGCTTTAAAAGTGGAAGAGGGATGCAGAAGAGGACATTAGAGTGATGTGATGCAATGTGATAAGAACTTAACCTACCATCGCTGGCTTTGAAGATGCAGGAAGAGGCCATAAGCTAATGGATGTAGGAAGCCTCTAGACCAAGGGTTGGGAACCTATGGCTCACGAGCCAGATGTGGCTCTTTTGATGGCTGCATCTGGCTTGCAGACAAATCTTTAATAAAAAAAATAATAAAGTTAAAAATATAAAACATTCTCATGTATTACAATCCATTCATTTCCTACTGCTCATGTTCATGGTTGCAGGTGGCTGGAGCCAATCACAGTTGTTCTCTGGGACAACACCAAATTTTTATTGGATAATGAGTAACGTACATGGGTCGATGGGTGTTGTATGGCTCTCATGGAATTACATTTTAAAATATGTGGTGTTCATGGCTCTCTCAGCCAGAAAGTTTCCTGACCCCTGCTCTAGACATTAGAAAAGGCAGAAAGATGGATTCTCATTGATAGCTTCCAAAGAAATGCAACTCTGACACTTTAATGTGAGCCCAGTGAGACCATCAAAATTCTGACTTGAGGAACTAAAGATGATGAATCTGTGTTGTTTTTAAGCCACCAATTTTGTTACAGCAGCAACAGAAAACCAGTGAAGAAACATAACTACATTTTCTCTTCTAACGGGGCAGCCACATTGCCTCGCTCTTCTCCACTAGATAGTTTTACTTTTGTATAAAATTGTACAAACATGAATACAAGAGTCACTTGGGTACATATTTTGTTTTTTTCATGAAGGCATTATTTTTAAACAAGTATATATTACATTCCAAGTATTCCTATCAAAATGGGAGGTGCCCATAAATTACATGAGATTTCATCTTTCAATTCCCAGCTCTTTTGCAAGAAGGAGAAAAAAAAAAAATTCAAGTACCTAAAAATGTGTCGAATGGCAAAATAACCTTGATGGGCCCCTCTCGTTTTCCCACCCAGCACAGTTGGTGAACCGCGGTGCAAGGGTTAACAGCCGTGAATAAGAGTAGCCTTAAACTGTGAGGGAAATAGTTGATCCCTGGAGCACTGCATTATTTTCAAATAGCATTTTCCTGCTTCTTGCCTTCCTGCTTCCATGGTGTGAAGGGATCTCGCGCTTCTTGACATGTTCCAGCTAGCTTAGACGCTTCGAGAGAGCCAAATGACTCAGTCCCTGGACCACTACCAACCTTTTCAGGATTGAGTCCTGCTCTTATTTTCTAAGGAACAATGTTTAACTGGCCTTGGTGGCATTGTGTCAACTGACATCACCCTTTAATTGCAGATATGTCACGTTAGACTACTGCTAATATTGGGGGAAGTCAAACCATATCGTGGAAGCTGTGGTGCGTTTTCCATGTCTCCAGCCAAGGGGAAGGCCCACATCATAAGGATACGTACATTTTGAGCCCTCTCCATCTGACTTCAAAAATGCTAAAACAGGTTACATTACATTCATCAGCCAGCTCCAGAGCAGGCCAGCATGACAATCTCTCTGAAAAGTGCATCTTTCTAGCACCCTCTATGTTACGTAACTCCCATGAATCAGGCAGTGCTTGAAATAACCCATACTCGGTTCACACCAGAAGTTGTTTTATTTCCCCCTGTGATTACTAATGTACATGCAATGAATTATGGAATTCAGAAAAAGCGTTCTCATACTATTGCTTAGGGATTTGGAAAGTTAATATCTGTATGGAAGATGATGAAGTCATCATCCCAGTGGCCTCTGAATTAGCAAGATTTCTGTGAAGTAGATCTTGCCCAAACTTGTTTTCAGTTATCAGGAGAGCAAGAGTGGATATGGATCCTTTTCAGAACTGTCCACCCAGATCTTGTCTTACAAAGCCATCGGTTGGCCTCAAACAAGACACTCAACTTCTGTACATGAAAAACAATGGCTGCCTTCAACTAACTGAAAAAGGTGAAAGCTGGTGATCTCCCTCATACCTATGAGAACTGAGAATGGGGACCCTCATGCAGATCTTACGAGGCTCTCTGGTTCCTGGGGAATGAAGGTGACTGGCCGGCAGGGGCTGTGATGGAGATGTGGAGAAGAAACCACAATGGACAGCCTTTCACAAGGCTATAGAGTTTTTTGGATTTTCCTGCAGAGAGGAGGTCATTTTCTAGCTGAAGGGTATAACTTTTTCCACTTTATGGGTACATATGTAGAAGAATATGGGGCAACATCCATTTGAAGTAGAAAACCAAGATGGGGAGATCAAGAAAGCAGAGTTTGTGAAGAATACTTTGAATCGGGGCTCTGATCAGAATCAGACAGCAGGGCAACAACCCAGGAACTGTCAACTCAAAGACGGTTCTTGAAGCTGTGTACAGTAGGCACTGAAGTAACATCCTACAGACTCTAAGCTGGGGGTTTCTATTCTCAGGTCTGTTTTGATGCGCATGTGTGAATACTGTGAGTTTTAAGGGCGCTACAGATTGAATGTCTGTGTCCCCCTAAAACTTATATATGGAAACCTAATCCCCAATGTGATGGTGTTAGGGGGTAAGGGCTTTGGGAGGTACAGACCTTATGAACCAGGGATTAGTGCCCTTGTAAAAGAGACCACAGAGACTTCTCTGGTCCATCCTGCGATATGAGAACATAGCAGGATGACGGCTGGCTGTGTAGGAACCAGGAAGCAGGTCTTCACCAGACACCAAAGCCGCTGGCTCCCTCACACCTGGTGGAGAGATCATCATTTTTGTCTCCTTGAGCTTGACTTCCCACCCCAGTACTCTAAAAAATTAATATGTGTTGCTTAAGCCACCCCACTTACGATATTTGTTGTTATTGCATCTCGAATGTACTAAAACCATGAGACCATCTTCTGGTTTTGGTATTTGACTTAGAGCTCTGATAGCCCGGATGGCCTGCCACTGTCAGGCACAGCTCTGCCAACAAGAAAGGACGGTGGCCAGAGGTTAAGCAGAGGGTCAGGGCAGGACAATTGCCTGAATATCAATTGCAAAGGAATGAACTTTAGAGCAGGGATCCCGTATAGCATTCCTTCTGGCAGCTTTAACATTAGATCAAGTTGGCTTTGTCAAGTCCCCTTGTTTTAGGGCCTCTCCTTTGGGCTCACCACATGGGTTAGGTGCTTTCTTCACGGTGAAGACATTGACTAAGCACCTGAGTAGCACATGGAGGAGAGAGCATCATTTTTGTCTCCAACAAGTCAATCACTGTTGCTTTTTTTTTTTTTTCATTACAATAACACTTGGTTCCAGGCAAAGTACAAGTCACTTTCCATGTATTATTTCATTCCTTTCCTGACATGTTCTTCTTTTTTTTTACAGAGACAAAGAGAGATAGAGAGAGGGACAGATAGGGACAGACAGGAAGAGAGAGAGATAAGAAGCATTAATTCTTCATGGCAGCACCTTAGTTATTCATTGATTACTTTCTCATATGTGCTTTGATTGGGGGGGGGAGGGCTACAGCAGAGTGAGTGACCCCTTGCTCAAGCCAGTGACCTTGGGCTCAAGCCAGCGACCTTGAGCTTCAAGCCAGTGACCTTTAGGGCTCAAGCCAGCGACCGTGGGGTCATGTCTATGACTCCATGCTTAAGCCAGTGACCCCGCGCTAAAGCTGGTGAGCCCATGCGCAAGCTGGCAACCTCAGGGTTTTGAACTTGGGTTCTCTGTGTCCCAGTCCAATGCTCTGTCTACTGTGCCACTGCCTGGTCAGGCTCCTAACATGTTCTTTAAAAAAAAAAACAAAGCCCAGCAAATGCCCCAGCAGTTTGGACAGCACTGCCCTGGGTAGCCTGACTTTGTATCTGCCTGAAAAGGCACTGGGTGAGGCTAATGTGGATATTGTTGAAGTTCAAGTTGGAATTGAAGCAGACCTAGCTACTATAATGCTGTGTCCAATATTGGTGCCACTTCAGAGGACTTTAGAGATTCTCAGGCCAAAATGGGATATCTAGGCTGACAGAAAGAGCTATGTAGAGGTCATATAAATTGGAAAAAAGAAAAATAATGAGAATCCTCCCCAATTTAGCTACATTTAGTTTTATATCATCTTTCTTCAGCTGAAGCATGCTCTAGAAGAGTTCAAAGCGTGCTCTGTGTAGATCTTAACAGGTCAAGGCCTTTGGGGGGTGAGACTCCACAAATCTAACCCTCTGACAACACTCCCAGGAACAGCCACTCCCAGGAAAGTTTTTAAACCACTGTTCAGGAGGGATAACATCTTAAACTCTGGTACTGAGGGCTCCTCCCTTCTTCTTCCTTCTCCCTCCCCTCTTCCCGCCCCATGAGATTCATTTCTTTCGTGATTTCATCTCTTCAGACTTTCTCCCATATTTTCTGCCAGAGTTTACTTTTGGCTACATGTCAGCGAGAATCAAGATAAGGACAATTAAATCAAATGGAGTTAGGTAGATAGGTTTAATTACATGAAAAAGAAAATGTATTCATCAGACTTTCATGAAGAACAAGATAATTTCAAAAACTTCCCTGGAAAGTACCTGGTATAGAAGCTGAGGTCTGCAGAGACCTTGACATGAGCAGCAGGGCTCTGCAGGGGGCAGGGAGAGGAATGTGTTTATTGCCCCTCAGCAGAGGAGGGGAGATAAGGGAGAATGAGGGAGGGGCAGGAAGTGGGCATAGAGCCAATAAATTTGAGGGAGGAGGGGGGTTTACAAACCACACTGTGCCCATTCCCAGCACTCTCCCAAAATTTATATAAAGTATACCAACATACTCACAAAATGAGTGAGTACAGTCTTTGAGTCAGTCCATCAAAGCTGAGTTCTGTATCTAGTTGAATGCCAGAGGAAAGCAGAGAATCCAGAAAGCCATAGAGAAGCAGGGGGGTAGCGAACCCAGGAACTTAAAGATTTCTGGGAAGTCTTGGGGAGGGCTTGTGATTGCCTGTCAAGAACCATGAAATTGGGGTCTGAACCATGTTTAAAGATCTCTTAGGAGCAGGGTAACTATAATTTAGCAGAAGACCAGGACACTTTGAAGAGTAAAAGGGGACATTTGAAGCATGCAAGGCCAACAGGCGTAGCATAGAGGAGGTGGTCATTCCTCCTAGAAAGGCCTTTGATAGTTTGAGTCTACAGGAAAGAGAGAACATTGCGGAGGGGGGGGGGTCAGAAGGTTTCCCCTAAACTAGGCTCAGGTTGTTAGTGGACAGAAAAAAGTGAAAGAAATTGAACAGAAGCTGGAGGAGAAGCTCAGGAAGCAAATCAAAGATGCCTTCATTTTCATGAGAAGATCGATTTTTGTGTTCTTAGGTAAAAGATGAGGATAGATGCAGTTTTTAAAGGAGTTAGACATAGTCATATATATTACCAGCACTGGTAGAAGAAATTTTTAAAAAGGAATAATAAAAGGAGGAAGGAAAAATAGTGAAAGGAAGAAAGAAAGAAGGGAAGAGGGGGAGAGGGAAAGAGAGAGGAAAAGAAAGAAGAAAGAAAGAAAATAAGGGAGGAAAAAAAAAGGAACAATAGAAGAAAAGAAAGAATGAAGGAAGGAAAAAAGAAGGAAGGATAAATGGAAGAAAGGAAGAGATAAAGGGAGGGAGGGAGGGAGGAAGGAAGGAAGGAAGGAAGGAAGGAAGGAAGGAAGGAAGGAAGGAAAGGAGGGGGAAAGGAAGGAAGGAAAGGAGGGAGGGAGGAAGGAGGGAAGGGAGGGAGGAAATGAGGGAAGGAGGGAAGGAGGGAAGAAGGAAAGAAGTTAGTTTGGAGCTGTCTGTTCTTGGCTGCCTTCCTCAATGAACTGATAATGAACTGATGGTAGAATTCAGAATTGTGCCTTGGGATTTCCTTGGGATGCTTGACTTCTCCTGTAAGTTAAAATGCACGTATAGATTTCAGTGGGGTTGCAGTGGTTCTCAAAAAGCAGACAGTTATCCCCAAAGTAGCTGACACTGAAAATCAAGGGGAAGTCCTTGTGACCTCTTGCAGAGAGAGATGCCATAGATATTGGTGATTCTGTCAAAAAACCCAATGGATTCAAGTATGGAAGCCATATCAAAGGTCACAAGAGAGAATGTTCCAGTCTTGAGAGGTTGATGTGCAACTTCTGCTCACATGGGCGATTAGATGATCTAGAAGAAAACGTTGATCTAGAACAGCAGAGGGAAGACAACTGGGCTACATGAATTCTCGCCTGCAGAGACCTTCTTCGAATGTGTGTACGTGCGTGCGTAAGGGCGGGGCTGGGGACATGGGTGGCGGAAGCGAGTGGAGAGCGGACGTGTGGTAGGGGGCTCTCACTGCAGAGCAATGTCAGCACACATTGGAAAAGCCCCGAACATGAACGGTAATAGCATCACACAAGTAAGAACTAAAGTCTTGAATTTGAAACCCTGTGTAGGTGTTGTCAAAGCTGGGAAAATGTATCATTTCAAATCTGTAAGAATTTTTTTTCTGGTACAGACATGGCTACCCCATTGGGTACTGTTAACTTGTCTGAGAAAAAACTACCTGGAGGGACCCTCTGGTGGCGCATAAATAAAACAAGTGCCACCAGTGTTCTTGAGGAAACCCTGTGAAGAACCAGGAAGCTGAGGACAGACTTGGAATAAAACATTTGACAGCTTAAAGTGGAATGCTTGGTTGAGCCATAGTCCTGCTTCTGTTTTTAGTATTTTTTTTTTGCTGGGGAGCAGGGGTTGAAATACTTCTTTTTTCCACTAAGTCACAGTCTGAACTGTGCTTATGAATGTGGCATGCCCTTGTAAGTATAGCGTGTTTCTGTTAAAGGGCAGGAAACAGACGAGGACTGTGGGATGCGTGGTTGTCTCATCTTGACGGAGTCACTGTGAAAATCAGAAGGGAGACCATCCTGGGCAAAGACCACCCTAGATAACCTGTGGGGAAAGTTCCTGAATGTTCAATGACACAGGCTTGGAGAACTGTCTGGGTGTCAGACACGGCTTTGTGGCTACTTACTTGGGGTTATATGTGGGTATGGTGGGAGGGTGGGGATGAGGTCAGTGCTCGGACAGAAGGCTGGTCTGCACCCCATGGTGGTCAGGCACAAACACTGGGGGTGAGACATGCTTGTGGTCATTCCCCAATGTCACGACGGCTCTGGGGTGGGCTCCAAAGGGTCTGGGCCTGTGGCTCTAAGCAGGGTCATCTTTCGTTTCCATTGATAGAGTCTTGTGTCATTTTGTTTCTGGCCAAAAACTACAGTCAGATCTTCCCTAAAACAGAACAAAGCAAAAACAACCAACAGCAATAGTAACAAAGTTCCAACTGTGTAGATGGGAGACTCCAAAGGAAGGGAGGGCCCCGGACCTGAATATGACCCTGAGGTATCAGCGCCTAAGGAGCGGGACCAGGGTTGTGGGGAAGCACCAGAGAAAGGAAGATGGAGTGAGGCCCAGGCTGATACTGAAGGCTCAGGTACCAGCGATCCTGATACGCAGCCAGCAGGGGAGGCCCACCTCCTGCTCACCCCCTGGCTCGGTGAACTCATTCAGATTTCTACATTGGTGAAGCTAATACAACCTATAAATTACAACAGTGGCAGTGACATCGACTAACAATATGATAGTAATAAATACTGTGTCTACTCTCTTTAAAACACCCCAAAGAGACATGCTGGTCCTAATATCTTAAAAATTTGTAAATGGCTTCTCCCACTCTTCTTGTCTCATCTTTCAGACTTGACTATTCCCTCCACGTGAGTCATTTCAATAGGAATGTTAATGTGTTTGACATGTGTCAACATTGCCCTGGAAAAAAAAAAAGATGTTGGATTGTCTTACTGGCACACAGCACCAAGAACACTGACAATGCACGTGTTTGTCTGGGCCTGACACTGACAAGGCACAGTCAAGCCCAGTGTCTCATGGAACCCTTACAGCAGTCCAGGGAATGCGTCTGCCCACCACTGACTCTCTGGCCACCCTTCCTTTTAGTGAAAAATACGCTCTTGCTAGACCAGGGCTTCTTTCTTTCTTGAATCAAAAACATTCATGGAGACTTTACTACATGCCCTAGATATAAACAGTATGAAAATAAAGGGTCTAGAATAACATGAAATCGGGGGTATAGAGAAGACACACAGTAATGTATGTGAAAACAGAGGTGTTTGCACTAAAGTAATTGTAGCTCTCTGACTTCTCAGTTTTTAGTTTGTGACAGAAGCTCTTAGCCATTGCTAATCTCATGTTTGCTTACTGAAACCCCATCTGCCTTTCACCAGCACCTTTGTAACATGGTGCCTTGTGTTAAATTTGTGCCATTGAGCTCCCTGGCTTTGACTCTTCTTTCTGACCGGGGCGTGACTGATCCAGAACATTCGAAGGGTAACCGACCTGTGAGGCTGTTATCTGACTTGTGCCTTTTCAGCTCATTTTCTGTTGGTCTAAAGAATACTCTGAAAATTCCATGGACTCTAGATACTGTTCCACTCAAGTTTTCAGGGTAGGAGTTGTGCTATGTTTTTGATATCTGTATGTAATGATTCTTGATGAACAGAAAATAAACAAGACCCTGAAGGATTTACAGTCTTGAGGTTGGGGGATAGCTGAAGGAAAGTTTCCTAGGTGATTCTGAACTTGGGTGGCAGAAGCTCGCTTAAACCAAGAAAGATGGCAAACCTTGCCAGACTAATGGGCTCCTCTCTCAGATGGCCCATGAGCTCCATCCAGCCAGGGCATTGTACATCTTCTTTCCCAAGACGGGCTCTATGTTCCTCCCAATTCACACGGGAGCTTGGCAGAGGTGTTCAGATTAGGTGTTCCCTTGTTCATGAGACTTGTTATGTTGGAGAGAGAATTTGGTCCCAGCCTGGAGGACTTGGCTAAGGGGAAGGTGAGGTCTGGCTTTTCTGGAACTTCAAGACAACTTGTACCTGGGACAAATGGCTGCCAGGATGAAATGACAGGAGGCTGCCAATCACAGCGCACTCATGTTATGTGCATGGATGTGCAAGAATGGTTTCCAGCTCGTGGAGATCTGGTAAAGTCAAAGCAAACCACGTCTCCATTGTGAAGATGTGAGCTTCCCAGATGCCAACAGGAGCATGTTCACAACGAGGCCCACTAAACCTTGGCCAAGAGAGTTATCAATGGGCGTACCTCATAAAACATTTAAGTTTAGTCTCATTTCAATAAGCCTCTCAGAGCCTCAGGTGTTTGTCCAAAGCTTACCTGAGACTGAACTCTTGGAACCAACCGAGTTTGCCGAGACTTGCAAGAACTTGCTTCCCACATGAGAAGTCTGGGTGTGAGAACCCCCCATCCCATATTCCCGACTTGACCCCAGTCTACAAATTTCCCGTCTGAAGACAAGTAAACTCCAAACATTTATAAACTATGGAAATTTTGGATTCCGGTGTGGTGGTGGTGGAGTTGAGATCTTAGAAATTATCTTTCTGTCTCAGAAGATATCCAATAATATAAAATTGTAATTTCCTCATTAGAGAGACAATCGGTGAAGAACATTACGCAAAATATGATTTCTTCTTTCCTGTTCTGGGTTGAAATCTGTGGGTTGGATTGAGTTGGTTTTGGGGGTCAGGTTAAATGGAGTTGTCTTCCTCCCACTTCCTACTGTCATTAAAAGCCTTTATCCAATATATTTAATAATAATGATAATGACAATAATAACTGATATGAACAGAACACTTACTTTATACCAGCACTGTGCTGAGCATTTTATAAGTGATTATCTCATTTCATCCTCACGGCCTCTCTATGGACTTGGTACTGTGATTATAACTACGTTGTGTAGACAAGACAAACAGGCAGTGGGGGGTTTCATGACTTGTCTGAATTCATTGTTATGAAGTGGCAAGAATTGAACTTGGGTCTCTCCAATTACATAGCCCATGCTCCTAAGCATTTTACTAGGTGAGTCCCCACTGAGATTGTTTTCACAAGAAGGAAAAAAGCTCTCATCTAAATAAATGAATCTGGTTCTGTTAATAAGGTAATGGGTGTGAAAATACTTTGAGTGCTGCAAAGCCTCACAGAAAGGTTAAGAATTAATTATTACAAAGAAAAGTTCTATAGCATGGGAAATAGCAGAAGAGTGGGAAAGACATTGATCATGAAATTAAAAGAACTGTATCTTGGAAATATATCAATATAATGATTATGAATTTATAAAATTTAAGTATTCAAGAACTGGAAGGGAGTAATATGGAGAAATAGGGAGAAAGACTCATTTGTGGGGAGGTGTGACATCAGGGACAGATCTTTTTCTGTGATTTAGAGCTCCGTTAGATCATGTGTGTAAATTAAAAAGACACATGCATGAATCCATTCTGAGAACTGGGCATTCAGGACTATTGAGTGGTTAACCTCAGCCCTCCAGGACACAGTGGTGGCATGTCAAAGTTTTGTCGCTGGCAGTATCTGGAGGGAGCTTCGATGTTACAGGATTAATGTCTGTGTTCTTCCTCAAGGCCATACTGTTAGACATTCCCTTAGTCAAAGGGAAAATCCTGGATTGGAAGAGTAAGAAGAATGCAAAGTTTGCACCTTGACTTTAGAAATGCTAGTTGCAATGGATCTGAAATGTATATGTGCAGAAGAATCACCGGGGCAACCCTTTAAAAATGTAGATTCTCAGCTTCCTTCTTAGATATTGTGACTGGAAAGTCCAGCGGGGTCAGGAACTCCGCATTGTTAACCTGAGAATTTTAACAAACCCGTGAGGCTTGTTAATGGGACAGAAAACAATCTGCTCTGCAGTTATACATTTTCTCTTTTTGGTATCTTAATAATATTTATTTTTTATGATGATGAAAGGAGCATATTGATTTTATTCAGTGAATAATCATTGTATTCTGTCTAAGACTGTGTGCTAGATAGGAGAGGGGAGTGGGGTTTGGCACTGAGCATGACGCAGGCCCTGTCCTCGGGAAGTTTAGAGGATGGAGCAACAGTGACACATAGCAGGTAAACACCTGCATCCCTAGGCTGTCAGCCAGTGAACCCTGGTGTGGGGACGAATAAAGCAGGGTAAGACAGACAAAGAGGGGAGGGTAACTAATCTATGGATTAGTTATAAATACACATGCATATTAATGTGCAGCTACTTTTGAAAGCACTGAACACTATGAAAAGAATATAAAGTACCACCCACACCCTTATTACATAGAGAAAACCACTGTTAACAGTCTATTCTATTTTCTTTTAAACTTTTTCTTTTCTAGATACTGAATTAGGATCAGATCCTATCCACTTTCTTTGTGTAACCTGCATTTTTTTTTCCTACTCAACATGTCATAATCATTCTCCCATGTCATTAACATGATTTTAAATTTAAAGGTTTGCTAAGTGCCATTGTAGGAATGCACAATTGATTTAGCTATTTCCTCTGTCCTTGGTCATTTATATTATTTTCCATTTTTCACCAGCATAAATATGACACCGACGCTCTTTCTTACCTATAAATCTTTGTGCGGATAGCAAACTAATTTTTCAGAATAAATGTGTGTGTTTTTGAGTCTGTTTTCATGAAGGATGCTGTTAAATTGCCCCTGAAGCAGGGTGGAGACTCAGCCACCTTGTCACACCAGGGTGTAGCAAATCCTTTACTAAGCTTTCTAAAGAGTGCTGTTCTGGGTGTGCATTTCATTTGTCCCAATCTTGAGGGTCCAGTTCAACCAGGTCTGAATATATATATATATATATATATATATATGTGTGTGTGTGTGTGTGTGTGTGTGTGTGTGTGTCACTCCCCAGTGGCACATAAAAAGACCCTTCCTGTCTAAACAGTGGAGTAGAATGTCTCTGACCACATGGATACCTTCCCCAGAATCTGAAGAGGTGACCTTTGCCCCTCCCTATAACCTTTGCCTGAGTGAGTTTTAATCTATTCCTGGCCTCTCAGGGCCTCCCTCCAGGATGCTGTAATCACCGCACTAACCTGTGCTCACATTTCCCATTATCGAGCAGAAATCCCCGGTGCATCAACAAAGCCCAGCTGCTTCCTAATGGCCCCAGCTCCCAACTTCTAATGGCCCCATCCTCATGTCTCCCAAGAGCCAGCTCTTTTTTGCTAGTGTTTTAAGATTCCTGGTCCAGACAAAATTTCCCCCGTGATGTCCATCTGGCCAAATTGAAGGTGATGCAGGCAGTGAGACAGAGCGACGGGTGTGTCTGAGTCAATAGGACAGAGGAACCGCTCAGGGCTATCCATCTTCTGTCTCCTCCAGTGACATCCAACTGCCCCCTCCCTGTCTGCGATCAGGGGATGAGAGACGACATCCCTAATGGCTAGAGCCATGACACAAAGATGGGGTGGACGTGGGGCCTCGGAGCACAGCCCTTCTAGCCCTTACACCAACTTCCTGGAGACACTGCTTCTTTCTTTGGGGGGTCAAACCCATTTAACTGTGGACATGCTCTTTTGCAGTTCATCCTATGGGAAATTTACCCTTTGGAGGGAATATTAGCGAGGACAAAAAGGGCTCTTCTGGAGTTGATCCATTTCAGGGTCTGAGCAGTCTATGCTGAGCCTCAATAATGAGGCCCTCACCCACTCTTAACTTAACTGCAGCTTCCTCAAAATGGATCAAACGTTGTGCTGATGTAGAAAATGATGATCAGAAGTGATTACCAAGCATGCTGCAAGCACAAACATAATGATTGTTTTATAAAAGGAAAATATTAGAAGCACCGGACAATGCCAACAGCTCCATTTTTTTTTATTTTTCAGTTCCTATAAAGTCCCCTGGGGATCAAATTTTCCATTTCTCCCTTCCTTGTTCAAGGTGAGAGATTATTCATGTGCTTCCATAGCCAACTGCTACGTACATGGGTTTTTATGCCTGGCACCCATTTCTGGGAAGAGAAGGGGGTGGGTGGTTAGGGAGTAAAAGGAAAATAATAAAAAGCTCTTCAGTTGCAAATTCAAGAAGTTATCTCTGAACTTGGATTTAATTGTTAACCAGTAATTAAATTATTAAGACAAAGGAGAGTCTTCTGCCCAAATCCCTAAAGGATTCCTTGGGAGGAGAGTGGAGGGTCTTTGAGTGGCAATAACACGAGCCAGCAGATGGACATTCCCAATAGGCACAGGTGGGCCACTGTCTCTCAGGTGCTTCTAGAAGTCCTGTCTCACTCAGGTTTAAGGAAAAAGTCATTTATTGGCTCCAGAAATACGGCGGGACTCCCGCTTGGTTCCAGGAATTCTTCTGGCGCTAGAGCTTAGAGGGGAGCAAACTAGAGAAAGTTCTTCGCCTCCCGAAGCTTTTGTTCTAGTGGGGTATAGGCGGATCATCAAATGATAAAGAAACAACAGCAGTCATTTCAGAGCATGAGTGGTGCTTACAGGAAATTAACAGAGAAGGTGATTAAATGTGAGCAGTGTTAACAACTGCCTGAGACAACGTCCTCTTCCCCAGATCCTCTTCCATTCACAGGAGCCAGGAACCAGAAGGAATATTTTGAAGGGTAAATGTAATCATGCATAATCATGGGGACTTGACATTTTATTATTGCTCCTTTAAACATTGCCTTTTTCCCCTCCACTAGACTGTAAATGTCATAAAACCAGGGAAAGAATTGCTTTGTTAACTTCATCTTCCCAGGGCTTACATAGTAGGGGCTCAGCAAACAGTTGTTATGTGGATGGGTGGATGGGTGAATGGATGGATGGATAAATGGATGGATGGATGGATGGATGGATAGATGGATGGATGGATAAATGAATGGATGAACTAAGAATGACTCTATTTGAGGAAGCTGCTGAGATTGATACTTAGGATAGGGGCAAGCTAATTAATGTCCATCAGGGAAACACCCAAATAGTGGGGCAACAAGAAAATAGGACGCCCATGGAGTTGGAAAGCTGATTCTAGAGGCTCTGAAAAATGTCAACTCCATGTTCCCTCGCCACCAACCTAGGCCCGAAAGCCTATAAAAGGTGTACCTAAGAGCCTCATTTTGATAGTATTAAGTCTAGAAGGGTTTCCAATGGAAGATCATTGAGTAGAATGGATGATTCAATTAATGTCGTAATTCAGGTTTCTACAAACAGAGGAGAGGTTGTCGGGAGCAATGGCAGCATAGCCCTCGAAGGCTTTGGGACACTTACACTATGATCTTCGTTATTCTGGGCTTGCCCTTTACATGCAGGGCTGCTATCATCTCGAAGTAAGGAGCCTTGTTGTTAGTATACCTGATGCTGTTTATGCCTACTGCCTTTGTTTAAACATTGAATACATATCTTTCCTAAAAAGATACTGTTTTATGTTTGGGCCAATTAGAAAAGCCTGGAAGGTGAGAGCTTTTTGAATAATCAAAGACCTGAAATTCAGTGTAACTTCATCAAAAAGGCAGAAAATTTCCTATTAGAGGAGAGATTCAAGTTCAGAGTGGACATGTCAGTCAGGCATATTCCAAATCAAATACTGTACTGTGTAAGAATTAACAACAATAAAATAGTTGCCCTGAAATACAGTCCAAACCCAATCTTTTGTGAGCGTGTGTCATAAAACATCCAATCTGTGCACTATCAAAGAATCTGTTATCTTCTTCTGTGTCCATGACACACACTCTTGGAGTCACAATCCAAGAATTTTCTGGGCCTTGGTTTTCTCATCTGCAGAAAAGGGTTGAAAAGTTCTATCTCCCAGAGTTGTTGTGAGGGTTCCCAGGGGTTCATAGTTAGGAAATACCAGGCTTCAACTCAGCACTTAATAAATCTTGGTGGCATTTGAATCTGAACTCTTTCAGTTAAGGGGCACTGAAAGTTTAACATTTCTTAATAATATAAGCTACACTGAGCGAAGGCAGAAATCGGTAGGGCTCCAATGTTCCCACTCCCTGATTATGGAAGCAGTGAAAAATGTGTTGATTTTATCCCTTTGCTGAGCTGAGTACACCCACCTAGTAAGACCTGACCTAAACATATGGTCCCAATTTCTTTGTCTTAGGGGAAAGACCAAGGTTTTTAGAGAAGCTAATTTTTACCAGTCTCAATAAAAAGTCATTTCCCATCTATTGATAGTGGATTGCACTGCAACAGGCTGTGCTAGTTGTACTCAGTGGACACGTGGATGTCAGACCCAACAGAGGACATTCACCCATGCTGGTTCTGGTTCTGTTTTCTATCCTCTCTCATTCCCAACACTATGTCCACCCATGAAATCTCAGCTCAAACATCTCTTCCTCCATGAAGCTTGTTTTGTAACATGGATAACAGGCTGTTTGAGTGTCTCATGGGATTTGGGTAATAGTGTGTCTCCCACTTGACTGTACCATGGGGGTGGGAACCCCCAGTGCCTAGCATAGGGGCAGAGCATACTCCGAAAAGTTATTGTGGAAGAGAGAAAGGCTAAAAACAAACAAAAAATACTGAAAGCAGAAGAGACAAAGTATTGTATAAATAGGTAGGTAGGGAGGCATCTCACTAACTGGCCAAAGCTCGGGAGAGAGCAAAGGTTGAAACAGGAGGGGTTTGGGTTAGTGTTCAGAGAGAAAGCTACTTAATAAAACAGACTTGAAAAGTCAGGGCTGCCTAAAAAGTTATAGTAGGACACTGGGGACAACAGCCAGTAATTATATCAGCCTCTGCAAACACAATAATCTGATTTGCTCCAATCCTGATTTTTATTTTTCATAGGTTTTAAAGAAAAGTTTTAGAAAATAAACTTTATGGTGAAAGATTATAAACAGGGTTTCAGCGAGGCTTTTTTAAGCTAGGGGGATTTAAGAAGGAGACAGTACTATCTTTCTGGGAAGAGGGAGTCTCTGGGGATGGGTGGAGCTGAAAAGGCTCTCACCAGCTGGGTAATACTGGGTATGAAGTTCAAAGGCATCTCCTTGAAGTCATCAGCAAAGAAACATCCCTTAGGCTCCTTCTTTGTCAGGAAGATGTGAGTATGCCCAGGTCCTCTCCCCACTGGAAAAGGAAGAGGGAAGGCTAGTTGGGGCCTTTCTGCTGAGTCTATTAGGCAACAGCAGACTGAGTACGAACATGCTTCCCTCTGCTGCCAGGTTCAGAACAAGGGCTGGGATGGTAGGTAGCCGTCTGCCAAGTAGAAACCAGCTTTGCCAGAAGACGCTCCTCCACCAGTCAACCCTGCTTTCAGCTCAGGGGCCACTTCTCAGGCAGTCTCCAAACAAACAAAAGTAGAATAGTAATTTCTCAGGGACTTTTTTCTTTCTTCCTTTCTCTTTTCTTTTCTTTTTTCTTTTCTTTTCAGGTGAGAGGAAGGGAGATAATAAGGCAGCCCCCCCGCATGCACCCTGACTGGGATCCACCCAGCAACCCTGTCTAGGGCCTATGGCCAAGTATTGAGCTATTTTTAGTGCCCAAGGCTAATGGGATTGGACCAGTTGAGTTATCCCCAGTGCCTGGGGCCATGCATGAACCATTTGAGCCACTGGCTGCAGGAAGGAATGAGGGAGAGAAGGGGGAGAGGAAAAAGGCAAAAAGCAGATGGTCACTTCTCCTGTGTGCCCTGACCGGGGATTGAACCTGGGATGTCCATATGCAGGGCTGACACTCTATGCACTAAACCACCAGCCATGGCCAACTTTCTTTTCTTTTCCTTTTTTTTTTTTTTTTTTTTTGCTTTCTGCATTCCCTAACCCAGCATTCTGCTGTTGTTTTAAACTCATAATTTATAGGCAATAGGCATTCTTGGAGAGGAGAGGAGAGGAGAGGAGAGGAGGGGAAATCTATGTTCCACTCTTGGGTCTACCATTTTGTTACTGTTTGACCTTGGACAAGATGCCTTGCTTCTCTGCACCTCATTATTCTCACCTGTCAATAGGGTTAATTTTGCTTGCCATATTGACCATCACAGCGATGAAGCCATAACAAGATGAGTTGGAAGGAAGCATCTTGTGGAAGAGCCACATAATATGCAAGTATTAAAACTAGTGATGGGTTAGGAGAGGCCTGGGTTATATATAACATGCTCATTGGGAGCATTGCTGGCCGCCCGTGGGACAGGGTCGGGCTCGGCCTGGTCGGGGGCGTGGACTCCACTGAGACATAGCCCAGATGGGGGATTTAAGAACCTCTATACATGGGCTATCTTCAAGTTTTGCAACAACACAAGGACATAAGGAGAACCAAGTGTCCTAGAGCCAGAGACATACTCAGGTTTGAGCCCTGCCTCTGCCTGTAGACCTGGAGCAAGTGTGTCACTGCTCTGTACCTCAGTTTACCCATCTATAAAAAACTTTAAATAGAATGAAGTATGGCAATTGCATAGAACAGTGTCTGGTAGAGCAAATGATAGTTATCATTAATATGACTAGATTCACATTTTTTATTAACCCAGATCACCCAGTGCTGCAGACACCTTATTTCTTTTTTTTTTAAAGTTTTTTATTTTTATTTATTTTTATTTTTTTTATTATTTATTCACTTTAGAGAGGAGAGAGAGGGAGACAGAGAAGAGAGAGAGACAGGGGGGAGGAGCTGGAAGCATCAACTCCCATATGTGCCTTGACCAGGCAAGCCCAGGGTTTCAAACCGGCGACCTCAGCATTTCCAGGTTGACGCTTTATCCACTGCGCCACCACAGGTCAGGCCTGCAGACATCTTATTTCTTCCTCTGCGTCCCAGAGACTTTTCTCCTGGGCAACTTCCATATTCTGAGGCTCTGCTTTGGAGCAAGAAAAGTGTGCTCTTCAAAGTAAATGCTCCAAACCATGTGTGTGAGTGAGTGAGTGAGTGTGTGTGTGTGTGTGTGTGTGTGTGTGTGTGTGTGTACGTGGGGGTGTAGAGAGGGTAGGAGGGATTCAGCTTTTGGAAGTGACTCAGAGGCTAGTTATTGACAGGGGTGAAGGACGGAAGCAAGAGAAACAGTGGGTGCTCCCGCTCAAGTTCACCGAGTTGATAGAGTTATTAAAACATAAAACAGACACATGTACCAGGAAGGAAAAAAATAAAATAAAACAACCTTCGCGACCCGCCCTATACCTTCAGGCTGTGCAAACTAGTCTGACAGGTGAACCTTCCCAGAAGCCCAGCCACCCCAGCGAGGCGCAGGGAGGTGTCTTGTCCGCCCCCAACTCGGTCCTGGCCCCTCCTTACAAAAAAAAGTTTGGGGGATGTTGGGGTTAGGGGAGCAGGCAGCAGCCCTGTCCCACCCGCTCCCGCTCCCGCTTCAGAACCAGGGAAGGGGAGGAGCCCGACGCCACTCGCGCGCCATTGGTCCATCCGCGTAGCAACAGCCACGGGCGGACCAATGGGAGCCGCGGAGCCGCTGGCCATGCTCCAGGAACCTGTCTGCCAGAAAGTTACCGGTCCTTGCCAAGAAAGCAAACCCGAGAACTCTTCAAACTTCCCGCTAACTTTTCTTTCTCTCTTTCTCTCTCCCCTTCCCTCCACGCTTTCCTCTTGCAACTTATCTTCACTCTCCACTGATATTCATGTTAGTCCAGGAACTCCGACGCGAAGCTGGGGCCCTTTAGATTGTCTCTTCCCACCCAGGGAGAGCCCTAATTACCAGCGACCGCTTGCAAACTTCCTTTCCGCGGTTTCACTTTTAATATCTAGTGTGGGTTGTTTGTGTTTGTTTGAATATATATGTAGATCTATAGCCAAAGAAGGGCAGTATGAACATCTATTGTGTGCCCCCCGCCCCGCCCCCACTGCATTTATTACTACCTGTAATTCCAGGAACTGGGTTGCCCTGTCACCATTTAATAGATGGGAAGTTGAAGGTCAAAATGACCAGTGCAAGTATCCAGAGTGATTTTATTAGTAGTACGTGGTGATTCAAACCAGGCAGGTTTGAATCCAGAGACCACTTATTTTCCATGATGCCACCCACGTCCCCAGCGCACGTCAGTGTGATAGGCCCTGTATGCTGGAACACTCTGATCCAGGCTTGCCGTTTGTCACCTTGCTGTTGGGCTTCCCGGAGCGGGACCTGCACAGTCGCAAAGGGCCTTGCACAATTGCACAAAGAACATCTCAGACTAGGTTTCCTACTCTGCTGTTGCTGTTTTGAAATTTTTGAAGGAGCCCTCCGTTTTTATGTTGCACTGAGCCGGCAAATTACTGTAGCCAGCCCTGCATCCAGGGATGAGGCTTCTAGGACAGTTATGTGAGGACAGCTTATTTAAATGTCCCAGAGGAATTGCATATTTTGGGAACCTAAGACCTCAAGTAAAGAAGGCTTGTAAGTTTCTCTCTCTCCCCCCCTCTCTGACACACACACACACACACACACACACACACACACACACCACGGAGACTTCTGCACACACCCTGCGGATTAGTCAGTTTTATGACACTGTAACTGTAATTTGAATCCCCAGTCTATTAAATGGGAGTGTATATATTTATGGCTGTGTTTATGTGTGTGTGCATGCGCCTGCGTGTGCTAGCTGGGAGAGGGAATAGGGGGTTGGGGAATTTACGACACACAGACACAGCCCTGATTATTGACTCTATTCTTTCCCTTTGGAGACATTACAGGGGATTTGAACCAGGTCCTACTTTTATGAAATACATACTTGGGAGGTTTTGAGTGGTCATAAACGCTGGTCTGTGTCAGAGTGAGGATGGGGTGGTGCTGGGTCCTGTGGGAGGAGACAGGCCTTGAATACGCTATCCACTGGCCCCGACAACAAACAAACAAACATATTCTTACATTTATTTGACTCCCCCCCCCAAAAAAAAGTTCAAGTCTTTTTTCCTGGAAAAGAGAAACTTTGTTTGTATTCTCTGGATTGTGCTGATTTTACCCTCTGAGTTAAGAGATTATCAGTGCATCACCAATGGAGTGAAAGTCTGGAATAAATGAGAAGAAAGTCTGGAAGTTTCCCTGACACTTATTCTACCAACCAAGATGTAAATTCAGTATTACAGGACTTGGAGGTGGCCAGTAACTTTGGAGCACTCTGTTTAGTGTTTAAGGACACTGAGGGCCAGAGAAATAAGCCAAGTTAAGCAGCTGGGTGGTAGTGATGTCTGGCTTAGAATCTACTTCTCCTGATTCCATTCCAGGCCTCTTTCTTGCTTTCATTTCTGTATGGACAGAAAAATGCCACGAAGCATTACATAATCAATTCATGTGGGAAGAGTCTGTGGATTTAATGAATAGCAGTATGAGGTCAAAAGGGAAGGCCATGAACATTTATTAGTGCTTCATATATGACCCCGCTTTGCCTACATGGGTCTCATTTAATTGAATCTTCAGGACAACATTGAGAGAACGTTGGTAATGTAATTTTTATTTAACAGATGGGAAAAGTGAGTCACAGAGTTCTTGTTAGCTTACCTAGGGTCTCTCAATTTATAAGTGGATTAGCCAAGGTGTGAATTGTGGTTTCAGTTCTTAATCCCTGGATAGCAGATTAAATTATTCAGATCTTTGCGGATATAAGTAAGTTAAAGATCTTAAGATGAGATGATCCTGGATTTGGGGTAGATCCTAAATCCTACAATAAGCATCCTTATAAGAAGAGGAGAGGGTATGGAGTGAGGAAGGCCATTGGAGAGGGAGGCAGAGGCTAGAGTGATGCACTTACAAACCAAGGGCCACCAGACATTGCTGGCAACCACCAGAGGCTAGGAGAAAGGCATGGAACACCTCAGGAGCCTCCAAATGCAACCAAAACTGCCTACAGCTTGACTTTAGACTGTTGGTCTCCAGAATTGTGAAAGAATAAATTCTTGTTCTGTTAGGCCAACTAGTTTTTGACAGTCTACCATGGTAGTTCTAAGAAAATAATATATACAAGCACTGAACTTATTTTAATAAACTTTATAAAGAAACAAGCATTTTATTAGTATTAAAAGAATTTCATGCATGAATTTGCATTCTGAGAAATGTAATAGAAGAAATAATCAAAAATGAGATTCGGCCCTGGCCATTTAGCTCAGTTGGTTAAGAGCATTAGCCCAAAACAACAAGGTTGCGGTTCGATCCCCAGTCAAGGCACACACGGGAAGCAGCCAATGAATGCACGACTGAGTGGAACAACAAATGAATCCTTCCATTCCCCTCCCTTCTCTCTCCCTTCTTCTCTCTGTCTCTTTAAAAATCAATAAAAATGAAGCCCTGGCCATAGAGCTTGGTTGGTTGGAGCATCCCCCTGGAGCACACAGGTTGCTGGTTTGGTTCCCCCATCAGGACACATACAGAAGCAGCTTGATGTTCCTGTTGCTCCTTTTCCCTGCCTTCCTCACTCTCTCAATAATAATAATAATAATAATAAGAAGAAGAAAATAAAAACATTTTAAAAATTAATAAATGAGTTTTATGCATCTATATATCAACTAATAATTGATGAAGACTCATCAATACTTATGTATATAATTCAGAAAAATTTAGTTTAATTTGATTATCTGGTGAATGACTGACTGGAAATGGAGGTTGACCTGGTCTATAACATGTGTGTGTCTAAAAGCAGAGGGGATAGTGCTGAAAGATGAAAACTGTTGTGTGGAGAGGGTGTTCCACTAACACCTTGGGTATGGGAAGTTGGCCAGAGTATTATTTTTATCTTAACAACATGAAAAACCAGATGAACTAACTTTTCTCAAATCCATGAGAGAATTGAAGCTACAAGGCAAGCAAGCCCAGTTTCCACATGAACACAGGCCTCTTCAAGGGGAGCTGGGATGGGAGCACAGGTCTCCCATATGGCAAGTCATGGGAAGAAGACACACCAGGAGCCTTCTTACAATTTGTAGTGAATTGCTCAAGATTGAGTGTAGGCTAGCCGGAAAGTATGGAACCACTAGGAACCATTGACACAATGGGAGCTCTTATTCACTCACAGGATTTTTAACTTGGGCGTCCACAAGATGCTCACCAGGAAGACCATGGGGCAAGCAATAGACCAGCAGGAGCCTCCTTTGGAGTGCAGCTGCCATCATGGGAAGTCAGGAAAGCTGTCTGAACCCCTTCCCCTACAGAACAAAACTGTTAAGCTGCTTGGAAAGGGGCAGCAAACTGTAGCATCTAGACCAGTGGTCCCCAACCTTTTTTGGGCCACGGACCGGTTTAATGTCAGAGAATATTTTCACGGACCAGCCTTTAGGGTGGGATGGATAAATGTATCACGTGACCGAGACAAGCGTCAAGCGTGAGTCTTAGACGGATGTAACAGAGGGAACCTGGTCATTTTTAAAAAATAAAGCATCGTTCAGGCTTAAATATAAATAAAACAGAAATAATGTAAGTTATTTATTCTTTCTTTGCAGACCGGTACCAAATGGCCCATGGACCAGTACCGGTCTGCGGCCCAGGGGTTGGGGACCACTGATCTAGGGCACAGGTGAAGACCCATTAAAGGTAGGGGAAGAATAAAAGACAAATTCTCTGTATATCTGGTCAACAAAAGAGTTCTGAGACCTGTGTCTTATATCAATATGCATAGTTATCTGCTCAGAGAGGGGCAGGAAAATGCTCTCACATGAGACCTTCCACAGATGCAATGCAGAGTTTGGCTGTTGTAAGGAAGAGGGGACAGGAACATCCAGAAAGCCCATTTCTGAGGCCCAGGGTGCACAGGCCTACCCTAGAGAAGGATTGGGACTTTATTGTCTTACGATTCTTTCATTACACACGTAGGGTTAAATGGTCTTTGTAGGTCTACTGCAATCATTTAAAGATGTATGCAGTAAATAAACCCTAGGGCAGCTACTGAAAATAACTAAAGAAAGAAGTGTAAATAATAAGTCAGTATTGAGCATGGTCTTTCCAACAAGGTGCTGGGATAATTGGACATCCATATGCAAAACAGATGAACATGGGCCCTTATCTTGCACCATAGACAAAAATTAACGTGAAAGGGATCAGATTTAAATTTAAAATTTTTGAAGAAAAGACAGCAAAATAACCATGGGGTAGGAGAAATCAGTGGGTTGGGCAAATATTTCCCTGATATAACACAAGTGCAATTCCTTTGTAAAAATTATTAGTCAGGGGCCAGTTGGTCAGTGGTAGAGCATCTGCCTGGTGTGTGGAAGTCCTGGGTTCAATTCTCAGCCAGGGCACACAGGAGAGACACCCATCTGCCTCTCCACCCTTCTCCCTCTCCTTTCTCTCTGTCTCTCTCTTCCCCTCCTGCAGGCAAGGCTCCACTGGAACAAGGTTGGCCTGGGAGCTGAGGATGGCTCCAGGGCCTCCACCTCACGCACTAGAATGGCTCCAGTTGCAATGGAGCAACACCTCAGATGGACAGAGCATCGCCCCCTAGTGGGCTTGCTGGGTGGACTCCAGTTGGGCACATGTGGGAGTTGTCTCTCTGCCTCCCTGCTTCTCACTTCAGAAAAAAAAATTATTAGTTGGACCTCATCAAAATGCAAAAGTTCTGCCCTTCAGAAAATACTTTAAAAATGTCTGACCTGTGGTGGCACAGTGGATAAAGCATCCACTTGGAATGCTGAGGTCGCCAGTTCAAATCCCTGGCTTTGCCTGGTCAAGGCACATACAGAAAGCAACTACTATGAGTAGACGCTTCCTGCTTTTCCCCCCATCTTTCTCACTCTCCGTCTTTCTCGCTCTCCTTTTTCTCTCTCTCTCACTTTCTCTCTCCTCCCCTCTCTCTAAAACTTAATAAATAAAATCTAAAAAAAATAAAATACTGTTAAAATAAATAAGCCAGGCACAAGCTGTGAGAAAATAATTCCAAAATAAATATCTGATGAAACGTTTCTATTAAAGATCTATAAAAAAAAACACCTTAAAATTCAGTAATAAGAAAACAATCCACTATAAGAATTGGTAAAATATTTTCGTAGATGCTTCACCCAAAATGATGGAGATGATAAGAAGGTACATGAAAAGATGTTCAAAATTATTATTCAGTAGGAAATACAAGTTAAAATCACAATGAGACACCAGTACCTCTGTATTAGAATGGCTGAAGTAACTTTTTTCAGTGAGAGAAGGGCAGATAGAGACAGACTCCTGCACATGCCTCGACCAGGATCCACCCGGCAAACCCAATCTGGGGCCGATGCTCAAATCAACTGAGCTATACTCAGTGCCTGGGGCCAACACTTAGATCAACTGAGCCACTGGCTGTGGGAGGGATAGAAGGAGAGAGGGAGAGAGAGAGAAGCAGATGGTCTCTTCTTATGTGTGTTCTGACTGGAAACTAAACCCAGGACATCTGCACACTGGGCCAAAGCTCTATTCACTGAGCCAACTGGCCAGGGCTTGAAGTAATTTTTAAAAACATCAAATTGGCAATACCGAGTGCTGACAAGAATGGGGAACAAACGGAACTCTCACACTGCTATGGGAATGCAAAATTGTACAGCCCTTTTGGAAAGTAGTTTGGCACCTTCTTAAACATATGCTTATTATGACCCAGTAATCCATCCATAGGTATTTACCCAATAGGAATTAAGATATGGTTTCTCATGAAAATATGAAACAAATGTTGATAGTGGATTTATTCATAACTGCCCCAAACTAGAAAACACCCAACAGTCATTCAACTAGTGGTTAGATAAACAAAGATGGTATATCCATACAATGAAATACAACTCAGCAATAAAAAGAAATAGACCTCTGATATATGCAATAATATGGATGAATGCTAAGAGAAGAAGCCAGGCTCAAGAGTAAACATACTGTATGATTCCAATTATATGACACTCTGGAAAGGAAAAAATATGAAACGATGACAAGAACAGAGAACATACCAGTGGATGTCAAAAGCTGAGGCTGGAAAAAGGACACAGGGAACTTTCTTTGGGTGATGAGAGGATTCTATATATTGAATGTGATGGTGGCTGCATGACTACACACTTTCAGAATTCATACATCTGAATCCCAAAAGGCTAATTTTATTGTTTATAAATTATAGCTCAATAAACCTGATTTTTTTTTTTTTTTTGAGTGAGAGGAGGAGAGATGAAGAGACATACTCCTGCATGTAACCCGACTGGGATCCACCTGGCACCCCCCACCTGAGGCCGACTCTGGGACCAACCAAACCATCCTTAGCACACAGGGTCAACACTCGAACCAATCGAGTCACAGGCTATGAGAGGGGAAGAGAGAGAAAGGGGGAGGGGCAGTGAGGAACCGGGAGAGAAGAAGTTGGTCGCATCTCATGTGTGCTCTGACTGGGGATCGAATCCAGGACGTCCATACACTGGTCCGACACTCTATCCACTGAGCAAACTGGCCAGGGCCTAAATCTGATTTTAGAAGAAAAATAAACTTGGTAATTAGGAAAAGAAGATCCTTAGGGAATATTATTCATTTGGTTCTGGAAAGAATGGTGAATGTGTCTCCTTACAAGTATTTCTGAATTGGTAAGCTCCGTTGAAGCTCAGTGCTTTTGAAGTATGTATACATCATTTGTTTTGTTTTGTTTTGTTTTTTACAAACTCAGATCCTTAGTTCACGAGGCGGGGTGGGAAGATTTCCTAGTGGAGCTTGAAGGTGTTAGAGCTTTTATTCAACTTAACCATCACCATCCACATCCTCTTTGCTGAAGCCCTGCAAGTCATCCCTCAGGCCCACCAAGCCCCATGAGGCACAGTCTGAAAATGACAGGCCTAGCCGAGAACACCCCGGAGTGAGTTCTGTAGAACACCAGGCCCAGGAAATGCTCCATGAATCAGGGGTTCTGTAACCACAGATGACATGGGCAGTTCTCCCTGTCGCATCCCTCTTTGGGAGATTCACAGTGCACACTAGCATTTAAGTGCTCTGTAAAGGACTGCAGGAAAGAAACTTGTTTTGACTTCCTTTAATTCTGTTCTCAACTTTGGCTTTGTGACATAAAATCTATTAAACTGTAGGTTAACCTCTGGAAAAAGGTGTTTATGTCTCACTTTGTAGAAAGGAATAGAGTATTACCTCTGGAGTACCTACTGTAAACTGAGGCCTGGTTTAGCTACTTTCTAGTTCTTAACCCATTTCATCCCCTCCACAATGTCAAGAGGTGGATACAACTGTTCTGAGAAAGAATTGAGACTTGCTGTCCCGAAGTCTGTGGAGCTAGTGGGCTTGACTTTCTCCATTATCTAAGCTTTGAGGCTTAGTGGATGATCCAATAAGGTGGACTTAGAAAAAGTAGGACTCTAGATGTTCCAGCTGAGCACACAAATTCCTCCAACATATAGTTTTTCCTGGTCCCTGCATTTTCAGTTGGAGTCTGCCATTTATAGATTTCATTTATCATGGAATTGGTGTCTTAGGTTTCTTTTGGTTGCAAGAAAGAAAACCCACTTGCTCTAGAAATATGAAGAAATATATAGAAACACATAGAACATAGTGTATAGAATTAAGGAGTACTCATGGACTTGTGGGTAGGATAGGCACCTGGCCTCCTGAATTTGGAACTAGAAATGGAAGGAGAGACATTTCTCCCTCTATCTCCTCCTTCTCTATTTCTTCCCATGACCTTTCTTCTCCCAACGGGTCTGCACCAGGTTTTACCCCTCCTCCTTCCAGATGCACCATGCAATGGTGTGAACATATAAGAATTTTACATGTTCTTACATAGGACACCATTTGCAACCAAGTGACACCCCTTCCAGTGTCCCAGATGACAGAATGTGATTGTTACAATTTGACTAGTTGTTTTCCACTGGGCCATTAAACTTACTTGGGGGAGTGAGTACAACTGACCAGTCTTATGAGAAATGGACCCACCTTTTAGAAACAGCGCTTTGGTCTGCCCTCGACTGCATAGCCCAATATCTCCCAAACCTCTCGATGTTGACAAGAATCACCCAGAGTATTTGCATCCACTCTCTGAGGTCCCAAAGCAGACCCACCAGATCACGATCTCAACCGTGGTTCCTGGCTGCACATCGGAACCACCCAGGGAGCTTCAAAGCTGCTGATGCCTAGATCCCACACCCTGAGTTTCTGATTAAATTGGTCTGCAAGACAGCTTGGTCAATAGTGGTTTTAAAAGCTCCCTGGTTGAATTTAATGTGCAACTGAGGGAGAGAGCCACAGGAAGTGCCTGGGAAGTGGTGTTTAGTAAGCATCGCAGGTGATTCTTACAATCAGAGGAGTTTGAAAACACTCCTGGCGAGTTCTATACTGTGCAGGGAGAAGAGAGCAAACACTCTGACAGGTTCTTTAAGAAGAGGATGTGAGAAAGAAACCAGTGTTAGTTAGCATAGAGGCTCACCTGGTATAATCTGAGCCTTTCTAGGAAATGGAATTTTGAGTGGTGGGTGGGAAAGAGAAATAGCCAGACCCTTGGAACCACTTACAGTTAATTTTATCATTCCATCACCCTCCTATTCCATACTCATTGGTCATCTATTATAGACTAGAAACCACCCTAGTGAAGGGATGATTGACCCAGTGGTGAATAATAATATAGACATATTGGGGTCCTATAGTATTTAAAATGCCTTTGGCAGTATTAAGTGACTGAGGAACATCTTTACTGAATTAAAATAAAATAAACAGGATAGTAAATTTGCATCCTGGCCCTTTTCATCATACTTATTCTTTCTCAGAGAAAGCTTACATATAATGGCAGCACAATTCACTGAATTCCTGATTTAGAAACACTTAGCTACCCTTGTCAACAATGAATCCCATGATATTTTTAGCATCTTACAAGGATTCAGACAAACAAACAAACATACAAGCAAACTCTCTACACAATGGGGCAATCTTCCAGAGGGAAAATTATAGCTCTCTGACCCAATTTTGTGGATGGATTGCTAACTGTTAACCATTGGTGGCAGAAATCCACAAATTCCTAAGTCACCTCTGGACAAACAGGCGTTGACTGGATCTGGAAGACTGCGTTGCATCCCAATTCCAGTAATGAGTCGCGTTTCCCTTCCTGCTTCCTTTCCTCCCTTCAACTCTCACCCCTCTTCCTCTTTGCTGTTCATACTCCTGTTCTCCCAACACTACGTCATGTTTACTTTCAGCGTGTCCAGCCTGCTGGTCCTTCCTAATGGTGCTTTTCTACTGGAAAGATGCAAAAACGAAGGAGCCCTTTTCCAAATCAAGCTTCCCTCTGCCAGATCATTCCTGAGCTCCCGGTTCTACTTCATATGCATGCGATTTCATTTTCTCCCTCGCCATCATCCAAATCCAAACATTCGTAATTTCACAGCCTGCCAGGTCACGTTTGATCAGAAGAGCGTTGCTGGATCTGGGTTGCGCAGACTAGAAAAAGCAGACCCGAGAGGGAAGCTCACGGACTGGGGTCACCTGTGTTCCAGGTGTCTTGCGGACATGCACCTGTCCATCTCCCAGTGAGCTATGAGCTGATATTTAACCCCATTTTATAGATTCGAAGATTGAACCTTATAGGATTTTAATCTCAGGACTTGGGAAAGCATCGGATGACAGGAAGTGGTCAACCTAAGCATTTACTCGTATTTATAAGAGGACTGTTGAGCCTCACTTTCCTGTTGGTATGATTTGGAGTGGGGGAAGGAGGACAAGCCAGCACCTAAGTATTTTATTGAGTAGAAACCAAATCAAAGCTCCCAGCTGACCCCTTCCACCTCTGCTGTCTGGAATGACTTAGGGTGGGCACACTGAAGACTCATGTCACAGTAGTTTCCTTCCCTTTTTTCATAAATGTCTTATAGGGACAGACCTGCCCGCTCTGTGTTTTGGAGTGATAAGCAGGTGTGAACTGGCCTGGAGGCTCCAGGGCGTAGCTAGGTGTGCACAACTGAATGACATAGAGTGTCCCCAGCAAACTTGGGCACTTTGGCGATATGCTGCTCACAAGGCCTGTGCAGTGGTTGGGGGTGTGTAAGGCATCAAGCATTACCTGCTTCCTCAAAGGATGTTCTGTTTCTAGGAAGAAGCTGGCTAACGTCATTCTGGTTCAGAAGGAGGAGGTCACTGCTGTTTTTGTTGGAGGGAGCATTTCAAACTCAAAGGCTCTATGTGTGTGTGTGTGTGTGTGTGTGTGTGTGTGTGTGTGTGTGTGAGAACAGGGAGGTATAGAAACCACACAGCATTGGATTCAACCATATCATTAGAAATTGTCGCATTCCTCCCTGACCACCTTCCCCCTTCCCCTTCCCAGAAAAGTTGTTCTAGCAGTTTCTGAAGGGATTGAGCAAAAAACAAAACAAAACATAACAAAAAACCCACAACTCACAGACACAATACAACAGTACGGTGATTACTGGAAGGAAAGGGGGGTGGGGGGAGCTTGCAAAGGGTAAAGGGGGGATCAATGGTGAGGAAGGAGGCAACTTGGGGTCGTCTTGTATACACACAATACAGTACACAGATGATGCAGTAGCAAACTGTATACCTGACACCTGTATAATTTTATTACCCTATGTCACTCCAATAAATTCAACAAAAATTAAAAATGGAAACTGTTTTCTGCTTATGGAGGTATGACATGGATGATATATTTTAGAATTTCCACTACACTGTGTTTTCCAAAGTCCCTATCATGAGCACTGATTATATCTACATATGTATTTACACACATAAATGAATTTATATATAATTTATACATATATATGACCTATATATAATAATTGAATGAATTCAGTCTTTGTTTTTCTTCACACCTGAACTGTACTTTGCAAAATAATATTTATAATTTTATAATTTTAGCACTCGGTGATCCTTGCAAATATCTCACATTGTCCTCCTTTTTCTCTCTTCCCCTCTCTTCCTCCTTCTCTCTCTTCAACTAGTTCCCCCTGTTCTCTTCCAGCTCCTTCCTGCCTGCTGCCCACACTGACTTGAAGAACTGGTTTCTCCCCTAGCCTTTACTCCACCACCATAAACTTAAAACAAAACACATGGCCGGGACAGGGTGCTGTCTTCAGTTTTCATTGCTTTCTCCTGATACTTTCTTGTTGATTTTGGATTCTGTCCTTTAAAACCCCAAGAGCACACTTTCTAGGTATGGAGCAAAATACTTTTTTTTTTTAATTCCTCCACTCAGCAGAATCTTGCTGAGTGTGTGGGATGTACCAACTCAGTGGTGCAAGATTTGATTGGAAGCAGCTGACAAGCCGCAGCCATCTGGTAAGTGCACTCACCAAAGAGGCTGTCCCTTGTGGTTGCTTAAGAAAAACATGTGTAGTCTCTGGGTCACAACTGCTTCTCCTTTGTTCTCCTAAATGCTGGGCTGAGGCTTGCTTTTCTGCGTTCCCCCCTAGGCCTGGGATGAGGCTGAAAAAGCAAACTGCGGCCACACGGCAGGGCCCCCAGGTCTGTGTACCAAAAGAGACCTCACGTGAGCACTGTCCTAGACCCTTCCCTTGGTACTTACGAAGATCTGTATCTCCCTCCTGCCCTTCACTGCTTATTCCCTTGGTCCCTGTTACAGATCCCAACTTTGGGGTTACCTACGAGTAGGGCAGCTTCCCTGACTCCTCCAGGTGACCATGAGCTTCCTGAAGCCTGGCACCAGCTCTGAACATTGGGCCTGGCACAGAGGAGCCACGTGCCTATTTTGATAACAATTCAATGCCTGGATGAGCATGGCTCCTTTCCCTGGCCTTTCCAGCCCAGTCCAGGAATGGGAAGACGTGGCTGAGGGACGCAGACTTAAAGAGATGGTTGACTCTTGAAGCCACAGACTCACCGAGTCCCTGACTTTTAAGACAGACCCACTCTCTCAGGAAGTGGAGGAAGGGCCCAGGTTTGCTCTCAGGACCCTGAAGCTATGAAAGTCCCCGCTGGTCAAATGGGCTCCCAGGGAGACTATGCACAGACACGGGGGGTGCACATGCAGAAGACCGTGGTCTTGAACACTCGTCTCAGTGCATCTGGCTGACTGTGGTCCCCCTTATGGGGCATGCGAGTGAGATCTAGTGAGGCATGCCTCAGTTGGTTATATGGGTTTCATTAAACATTATTTTAAATTAATTTTTATAATCTTTATTAAGAGACTCTAAGAACAGTGTTAGATTTACTGAAAAATTGAGCAAAGAGGACAGAGTTCTCAATGTTCCCTCCTTCCCATACTGTGTTCTTTGGAAGAGAGTGACTATTGCATACATTTGTTTGTTTCCCAATGGGATGCAATGCTGGACGTCGTTGAGGGCATGCGTTGCAGGAGTTTTGTGGTCCTGTGTGTGCATCTCCATAATATGGAGAGTGTGTTCTCTATATAACTTTAGTACTCCATACATTTTATAAAACACGAAGACCAATGAGCGAGATTACTTACATGTGTGTGTATGTGTGTGTGTGTGTGTGTGTGTGTGTGTGTGTGTGTGTGTGTGTGTGTGTGTATGTTTTGGGAGGTCAGAATTCCATGCAAGGAAAATTTAATATATTTGTTTCTATAACATTTAAAAACAATTGTAGTCACCATGTTGAGGCGTATTTCTTTTAGAAGTGGAGAGTATTTGGCTAAGGAAAAGTTGGCCTAGGTGATGTAATAAGGAGAGCAACCACTAACACATATCAGGCATTTAGTAGGATCAGTGTTGTTCCAAGGATTTTATGTCCATTTTAGTTGATTTTGATCAACCTATGAGATAGCCTTGTGGCCTCGGGTCATTTACTTAACCTCCAAATTCCTCTATTTCCTCATCCATTATATGCAGAAACACCTATGTCATCAAACAGTGTATGGAAAAACTGAGATCACATCTGTGGGGAGTAGCAGAGAGCTAATAACTCGCCCATGGTCCTTCAGATAATAAATGACAGAGGCATGGCTCGCATCCATGTGCAAATCATGCCAAATCCATGTTTGTGACCACCGCACTCTCTGCTCCATGTCCTCCCACCATCTGGTTTGGGTCATTCTAGAAGACGGAGCAGGGGAAGAGGAGATTGCCGACCCGGAGGTGCAGCCATTTTCCCTTTCTCCGTCACCACCTGCATTTCAGGTAGGATTAGCTAGAGCATTAGAAATCTCTGCTGAATAGTCTTTTTTCATGAGCTTTCCTTTTTGTCTCTTCCCGGAGGAACATTCGAGAGCATGCCAAGCAAGACCCTGGCAAGAAAGTTGCTTTATTTTCTTCCCTTCTCAAAGCTGGGTTAATGGAGCCATGTTAGAGGAAACTCAATTCATTCTTTTCTCCCTTGATGCGCCATGGGTCAGCCTTCAGAGAGCCCACCGTCCCTGCCCGTATGGCAACTGTCTCCACATTGTCTCCGGGAAGCCCACCCACTGGGCATGATGAGCCTAAGGAGATGCATTCCAACATTAAAATTATCAATGAAAATCCCAAAGCGACTACCGCCACCCCTGCCTGGTGTGTGGAACTACCAAGCTTACTTTAATTTTGCCAAACTTTCTATAAAGATCATTCTTTACCTTCTGCTGCTCAGAAAGTATGCCAAAGACTTTTTGAAGCCATAGTAAAAAAAAAAAAAAAAAAGTGCCACGAGTAAGTGGCTGAAAGGAGAAAAATTGCAATGTGAAAGCTTTGGGGTGAAAAGCAAGAATCAGAGGGGACTCTGCGAACATCTCCTCCGGAAACCCTAGGGCGTAGGTCTCCCTTCTTTCTTTTGGATGATATTAAGATGGCTTGAGTTGTAAGTATAAACTGGTTGTCACTGGCCTCCTGAGTGGCTTGGCAACCCAAGCCCAGAGCTGGTCAAAGATTTTAATGTCCCCCAACTGCAGGGAGGGGATGAAGGGGCGGGAACTGGGTGCTTAATCAGCAGGAGAAGTCAAGCCTTTTATTCTTTGTATATCGCCGACAACAGAAAGTTATTGCTTAATTAACCCCTCTGAATGAATACCTGATAATTAATAAACCCATGAAGTGTACCCTAAGGCTTTAAGTTGAAGAAGGCTCCTCTCTTCAAGTGGAAAAGAGAAAAAAAAAATCATGCTGAACTAATGGGAAAAAATTCCCGTAGAAGGCAAAAGCAATTAGGATTAGTGAATTCCATTTCATTTAAAGTTCCAAGATATAGAAGCCATTTATCTAACAAATTAATAATAGGAGTGACTTGCCCAATATAGTAACAAGTCCTTACATTTTATTAGTGGAAATCCAAACTGAGTAATTTAATGATAGACAAGCTTCCATATATATAATTTTTTTTTTTGGTTACACTTTTTAAAATAATGTCACTGTGCAGATAGTTTTAGATTTATGCATCTTTTCTAAATTAGTCCCCGCTTTAGTTTGGAATGGTACATTTAACATGATGGCTCTAGAAAAATCAATATTTTTTAGTGTTTTCTTTCATTGAAAAGAGTTTTATCATCTGGCTAGTTGTGTCACCATAAGAAAAGAGAAGAGTTGATAAGGTGCCCCGTGTTTCACAGGTATGATTAAATTTGCTGTAGACTATCTATGAGGACCACTGGGGAGCTGTCTAATGGGTCATGGAGGAGCTGGGAGGTAGAGCAGAAGGAAGGTTTTAACTTAGGGCCACAAAGCTAATCTTTCTCTCTCAGTTGAGAGAAAATAGGAGATAGGTCCCCAAATGTATGTATGGTAGTGATATCATGACAAAGATCTGTGTGCTCAAGTTTCTCACGGAACCTCTGGGATTTTGCTTGGGGTCCAAGACAGGTGTCCAGGCCCTGAGAACTTTGTCCCTCTGACCCTCTCTCTGTTTGAGGGATTCATCCGCCCCTTCAATAGCCACTTACAGAAGCCCTGCTATGTGCCAGGCGTTCGGTACTAGCTCTCTCCATGTTCCTACATTGGGAGAGCAACTAGAATAGACCCTTCGTGGTCTTCCTCTGTCTGAGTTCTCTCTTGTATTAATCCCTGGAGAACAATACGTTCCAAAGTGATGAGGGGCAAGAGCAAATAGTCGAGGTGACATGCAGTTTGAAAACATTGATTACTTCAGAGAAAATCAGAATGGCACCCAAGTCCCACCAGCCATGACCTTGTACCAATCTGAGCCTCAGTTTTTACAACAACCTGCAGAATGCGAACTTAAATATTTTCTACACATAGTTTTTGTGTTGTAGGTAAAACTTCTGGGATATGGTGAGCACCTAGGATTGCTAATAATTTTTTCCTGTTTTCTGCCAGTGTGCAAAGTCTTGTAGGGTTTTCAGAGTACCTAAATAGTATTACTAATACTAATGCTAATACTAATAATTGTTACAGCAACACTAAGAGTAAATACCATGCCAGACATCCTGCATAGATTTTTCCAAACTATTTCCAACAACTCGAGGAGAGCAACATCATTTAGCCCATTTTAGAGAGACAGATGTTTCTGTCAGCATAACTAGTCTTCTACTGCTGAACTTCTAGGTGAAAACATTTTAGCAGACACATTCTATCCCTGCCTAATAAACAAGCCTTCTTATCCAGAGTGTCTCTGATATTTGTACACCGGACTCAAATGCACATATCCAAACACACACATACTCAACAATCAATTGTATGCAATACTATAACAGGTGCGTTTTTCATCTTTAAAATTCCTGCAAGAGCCGTTCTGCTTCGCAGACTGAATTAGCAAAGTCAGAACAGATGAAGTCAGTGGCCAATTGTTCAAATGCAAGGTTCATATTATAGAGACAGAGCACAACCTTGGGGACTGCTAATGTGGAAAGATAAATCCCTCCCCACAAAACGCTTATTAGTTGCAATCTGCAGCAATAATGCATTTAATTTCTCATCTCCTTATAAATCTTCAGATCGTGCATGAGGTGCTTACTTCCTATTACCTCACTCAGACCAGAAAGTTCAGGATCATCCTAAAAATCCCTCTTTATTTTTCTCAGCCTGCTTTGCTTCATTCTAAGGAACTGTAGTGTCAACATTAAACACAACTAGTTAACAGGGATTTTAAGAAAATTAAAGGTGCAGCCGAGTCTAGACATCCCAAAATAAGTGGATAGGGTGGGCATGCCTTTGGTCCAGTTATTCCGGCCACCTTCCTAATGGAAAATTTGGATCGCTGCACAGTCAATCCGCTTAATTGCCTTTGTGTTGGCCATTAAAACAAATTGAATGCGCTATGGCCAATTTGGTCATGTCATAAAGAAATGACCTATAGGGCCCATCGAGAAGCAGAATTTCAGCCATTATTCGATTATATCTGATCAATGGAGACAGCCCGTATGGGAAACACAGGAGGTGGAGTGGGTCATATAGGAGCCCCCGGCCTACTTTGCTGACCACGTTCTTAGGATCAACTGTCAACAGCAATGAAATTAGCCAGGTGGTTGACAGAGCATCACCTTCCTCTGTCCTGGAGAGAGGAAAGTCAGTATCTCATGACTCTGCCTAAAATATCCAGTCAGCAAACCAACAGGTCATCTTTTCCACTTTGAGTCCTGAGTAATTTGAGAAGGAGGGAAAAAAAAATTCAAAATCTCCACCGGCTTTGACCTCTAACGTTGGTATAAAAATAGACCCCCTGCGCATGCGTTGCGATTCGTGCTGGGTAAAGGTAATTTAAGCGAGGCCTCATTTTCCTGTGTTTCTAGATCTCATCTCCACATACTGTACCTTCCCCTGTATGTCCGCCTATCCGAGAGGACTCAGGGTTTTCACCTGGGGTCTCTGCTACTGGGTCTCTCACCTCAGGTTGCCTTGGCCTTCGGCATCTTTGTGACGCCGGACCAGAGGAAGGACCCCTAATGAAGTAGTACTGGTTTACCCTTTATGTTTTTAAACCGCAGAGAAATAACTGTGGGCAGGATTTACTGAACACACATGAGATACTAAGTGCAAACCTCAGCATTTCAAATATTTTGTTTCATTTCATCTTCAACTGACCCTGGCAAATAGGTTCTGGAATCTCTACTGTATAGACGAGGCAATTGATATTTAGAGTTTAATAAACTGTCAAGGTCAAGGTCATCCAGTCGTGTCAGCATCAGGAGGTAGCTCCTGGCCTCTCTGATCTCAGAGCTTGTACTCTCAAATGTCATATTGTCTGTCCTAAGTGCCCCTGGCTGCTTCCTTGGTCTGTGAAGGGGCGTGTTCTCAGCAGGGTACCCTGTTCATGGGAGCTTAGCAATGCCATAGGAGCCAAAAAGAGATGAGTCTCTGCAGCAACAGTGTCACTGTTATGCTTGTCTAGTGGAAATACATATTTTATTTAAAAATGTATTGTATAATAAATATGTATTTTCCGATGGCTTTAGGTGACCCCTGTGTTTTGGTCGTTTGACCCCCGCTGGGGTCGTGACCCACAGGTTGAGAACCGCTGGTCTAGAGACTCTACGGGGATGTCAAATGCTTATGCTGGACACTGGTAGTCACCGTGCTGGTGGCCCACCCCAGTGAGGGCTGGGTCATGGTAAACTGTGAGAGAACATCAGGAAGTCATTAGAGCACCTTCTTTCTCATACTAGCTTCCTCCTAGGGGCTGGTGGCCTTGAGCTGGATAGATTAGAAATGGAGAGAACCACAGTGACTCTAAAAGAGAAAGGGCGAAGTAGACGTAGTGGCACATGGTCAAAAGTGGTGTTTGGATTCAGTGAGGCAGGTGGAATGGGCCTAGGGTTGGAGAATTCAATTTGGGTGAGGAATAGGGAGAAAGGAAGATGGCAAGATGGACTTAGATCAGGTGGGTACACATATGGTGACACCAAGGGAAGAATGATTCTTAGAGGTTGATTGGATTGTAGAGGCCAGTGGGAGGGTAGACACTGTATTAAGGACAGTGACTAAGACTTTGTCTTGGTTCCAAGTATATCATAGTCACCATTTCCACTGCCCACTACCACCACTATCACCACCGCCATCATCACCCACCACCACCACCACCATCATTGCTATTACCACTCCCCTCATTACCATCACCACCACCATCATTGCCTTTACCATCACCCTCATTACCACCACCAGCACCAGTACTACAACAAAAGAAACAGCCAGGGTATCCAAATTATTGCATGCTTTTCTTGGACTAGGAAGAGTACCAAACACGTACTTATTTAGTCTTCATAGAAACCTTATGTCTTCTTTAAAGATAAGAAAAGGGAGACTTAGAGAATTCCAGAAAAACTTTGAAGGAAACAGTAGAGTATAGAATTATGCTTTCACCATTATTTTTGGCTATTAGAGAAAAGACAATGCTATGACAAAGACAGAAAAATTGGGCAGAGCTTAATAACTAAACAAAAGTCAAGCCTTCACCATTTTAGATCAGTCTTTAATAGACCTGATCAGTATTTAGATGCCCATCCAGCAACCTTGACCACAGCTAACCATTCACGTATTTTGCTCCGTGTTTGCTTCCTGGTGGCAAGTTCTCCAGCTGTCAGTGTGGCCAGTTTGTAAACCAACACCTCACTGGACAGGCTGGTCTGGTCTGCCTCTGGGAGGGCCACTTGTTCCTCCCCCCCAAAGCAGCTCCTCCCACTCCCCACAGCCTCCATCAGGAGTCAGGTGGGGTGGAGCCATCAAAGGGGAGGACCTACTTTAATAACTGCTCTCTCTATAGAGACCTAGTTTCAGTGTTCATCAAGGGGCCCAATGGTGAATTTCGAACAGCTTGATGTACTGGTCTGTGTAAAAACCGTTTCATACACCAGGTTACTTTAGGAATCTGTTTATTGTCATTTCTCTTTCCAAGTTAGAATTCATCATTTGGTTGTGTGTGGAAGAGGGACTCTCTTCATCATTTGTAGTTCCATGCTAGACATCTGTACCTTCACAAACTGTCTTAGAGATCTGGGAGATGAGAGACATTTGACTATCAGAGACAGAGACGAAGGCAAAGAATATTTCATTGCTTTTTTAGATGGCAAAATTGAGACCCAAGGATTTGGAATGCATATCCTAACTAGAGGTGAATTATTTTAAAGAGCTATGTGCAGTACATAATAATGATTTAGAAGCTTTACATCTCTTAATGCTTGGGGATTGATAAACTGCTAGTCAGAGATGCTTCTGAGGGGGGGAAGAGGAAAATAAATCATCAAGCCCTTTAGCAGATGGAAGGACACAACTTCCCTATAATTCTGTTTTTTTTTTTTTAAAAAATCACAATTTGTAAATGGATAGATTACCAGAGGACTAATCATTTTACAAACCATGAGCCTGCAGAATTACTTTCAGTAGGGGTTCCACTAGTGAATTTTAAATCACATCAGGTTTACTAGTAACTAATTACATGCAACTTTTCATCAGAGCAGTTACTACGTTACTACGTAAGGCAAGAGACATAGGTACTATTACCGCTTGAAACACACTGGGAGAATGGTTATCTGCCACATTTTCTTAGGTTAAAGGGTTAAAGGATTGGCAACCTTGATTTCAAACTGTTTCTGAGTCCTTTCCCAGGGTGACGATGTTGTTACAGGTTTAGGGGTGTGTGTGTGTGTGTGTGTGTGTGTGTGTGTGTGTGTGTATGTGTGTGTGTGTGTGTGTGTCTGTATGTGTCTATGTTTGGCAATAGCTAGGATTCAGAGGAAAAGGATATTTCAAGATGGGTTTCACCCTCTGTAAGCCAATAAATAGATTATACGCTTGTTCTTTTGTGGTCCAAGAAATAAAATCAAGGGTGTTGCTCATCTTTTAATCTTTTGGAAAAGTAACATAGTAAGTCAAAATATAGGGCTTGGATTCAAGAGACCAGTATTCGAGGCCTGTGCTCTATCACTCACTAGCTAGTTAACTTTGTTCAAGGCCTTAACTTCTCTGAGCCTTAATTCCCTCATTTGTAAAACAGGAATCATAGCACTTGATGCCATTATGATTAAATGAGAAAATGTACAAATGTTCGGGATGATGTAAAAGTCTAACATAGTGCCTGACATAAAATAGATACTCAAGACCTGGCTAGGTAGCTCAGCTGGTCAGAGCATTGTCCTGATATGCCAAGGTTGTGGGTTCAATCCCCGGTCAGGACACATACAAGAATCAACCGATAAATGCACAAATAAGTGAGAACAAATAAATGTTTCTCTCTCTCTTTTTTTCTCTCTCTCCCTTCCTCTCTAAAATCAATCAATTAAATTTTTTTTTTAAATCCAATCAATAAAACAACATAAAATACACACGACAATAAACACATTGAAAAACATTGAAATTTGCAGTCACACTAATTGGTGTAAGCCTGAAACCCAGGAAGAAATCAGAACTGCAACATGCGATGAAGAATAAAATTGACTACTAAATGAATACTAAGACTTTGAAGAGCCCCAGAAAAATTTCTGTGTGAGCAAAATGGTTTTGCAGTCCTTAAACTCACTATGCAGGTCCCCACCACCACTTGGGTGGGGTTTCTCATTGGCAGGATCTCTCTTACCAAATGAAAAGATGGGGTACGTTATGAAAACGGCCTATATCAGTGATTAGATGTCATGTCCATGAGAGAAGAGCAACTACATAGACCACGGCCTGGGAGCCCACACGTTTAGCTAAATGGCGGTATGTCTCCAGCACCTGAACTGGCTAGACTGGTTCCAGCAAAATTAACTCATTTCAGAAAGCCATGTGTGATGGTAAATACACAATGCAATATACAGATGGTGTATTGTAGAGTTGTGTATCCGCAACCTGTATAATTTTATTAACCAATGTCACCCAATAAATTCAATTAAAAGAAAGAAAGAGAAAGTCCCTGTGAAAAAACGAGTCTGGACAGAGCAGTCGGCTCCTTGAACTCCTCTCCTGCTAGAATGCTCGTTCAGAACCAGCTTGGGTATTCTGTTGGTCTGTCCATCCTCTCTACAAAACCTGCAGCGGGCTAGCAGAGCCCCATGATGCTGCTCACCTTGCCGTCTGAGGCCTCCTGGGAGGAAGGCCTAGAATTCCCCTTCTTGCCAATGCAAGCCTTCTGCACCAGCTGGTCTTTCTCCTCAGGGTCCCTTGACCTCTCCAATGTGGACCTCAGTGCCAGAGGTCCTCGCTTAAACTTGTTCCTTAATTGCCACTTCCTTGTGTTGCCTGATCTAATCCCACAGAGCGATGGAGCACTGCTTTAAATAGCCCCTATTCTGAGGAGATGTCTCTGGAGCCAGCCTATGCTGGAGTTTGGCATCTAAGCCCCTTTTTCTGTTCCATCTCCATTCTCAGGGATCTCACCATACATTGCAGATAATGGTGCTGACATCTTGGATCATTGCTTTCCTAGGCAGGGACCATTGCTGATTCTTCCCTGAATGTCTGGCTCCTGGTAGCATGCATGACATGAAGAAGGCATTCAACACTTAAGTCCTAAATGGAGACAAGATGGACTCCCCCGATCCTTCAATTCCCTGTTGTGTGTTAGCCATTTGTCTTTGGAATCCTTTGATGTGTGTTGGAATTTCTACCCAGAGAGTGCTTCTCACTTTAAGGAAAGGATATAGCCAGTCATTGTAAGGTATCCCAAATCCTGTTAACCCTTTGTATTAGTCTCTGAAAGCTGCTTTGACAAATGATCACAAAGTAACTTAAAACAACAGAACTCTAATCCTCTCACAGTTCTGGAGGCTGGAAGCCTGAATCAAGGAGTCGGCCGGGCCCTGCTCTCTATAAAGGCCCTAGGGGAGGATCGGTTCCATGTATTTCTCTTGGCTTCCACTGTGGCCAGCATTGCAACTTTTGGCTATTGTTGACTGGTCAATGCATCATTACAACCTCGCCTCCACTGTCATATGGCATTCTCCTATGTTCTTACATCGTCACCTCTCTGTGCACATCTGTGACTTCACATGGCGCCTGTCTCTGTGTCTCTTTTCCTTTTCTTATAAGGACACCAGCCATATTCGATGAAGGTCCCACACTACTCCGGTATGACCTTATCTTAACTTGCATCTTATTGATCTCTGCAAAGACTTCATTTCCAAACAAGATCACCTTCATGGGCACCAGGGATTGGGACTTCAACATCTGTTTGGGGAACACAACTCAACTCCTAACAACCTTGTCTAAGTTCCTTCCCCACTCTGAGCCTCAGTTCCTGCCACTGTAAAATAGAAATTACTTTGCCTGACTTCCTGAGACCCATTGGGGATTAAAGGAGGCAACGTGTAGAGCCTGGTGCTTCAGCCGGGTCCACCTGTGATCTGCCTTCCACCTCCTGCTAGGTTCTCTTCCCAGCGGTTTGCAGTATAATACATAGACAGCTGAGAAAGTTCCAGAGGTCGGAGTTTGTTCCACAGAGGCCAAATAGAAGTACAAGAGTCTACACATCCTCAGAGTCTGCTTCTTCCCAACTTGGGACTTTTCTTTGTGCTGAGATCCTCTGCTTAACGTCGTCTTCTCCCTGTAGGACACACGGGCTGGACTTGGTCAACCGACTCTAATCAAAGTTCCGAGTGATTCTGGGACAGCAGGCTGAGATGTGCGTCTTTGGCTGGATCCTCCTGTCACGCGTGGTTATTTTTCATGGTCAAAACAAATAACTACATAAAAACGCCTGAAACCTATAGGGAATCAAGTTTCCAAACTGTGTTCTTGCGGCTGACTTCTGAATCATAGTCTAGTAATTAAAAGAAGAAAACACTGAGTTGCATTTGGCAATAAAACACACAGATTGTACCTTTAGAAAGGTCAAATACTAGTTGTGATTAACCAGACAACTCACACTTTCTCCTGGTTAAAACAATACTGAATGTTAAGGCTATTTATAGGATTCCACTCCATCCCCCCACCCCTCTTTCTTGCAGAAGTTCACGGCTGGAATCTGACTTGAAATAGGGTTTTATTTTTTCTTTCTTTCAATTTGTAAGATGATTTCCATATACTGTGGTTTGGCAGTCTGCACCGAGCGATACCATAGCATTATCAGGGTGCCGACAGATGCTCTAGAATAAACAGGCGGTGATGCATTGAGCTGGCAAGTTCATATGGTTTGGAAAATAAAATGAAATAAAATAGAAAACATTTGTTATCATTTTTTGGAGTTTTTGAACGCAACCAGCTTCAGCACCACTCTGATGCCTCGCATGACTTTTCTTAAAAAAAAAAAAAATATATATAAATGGGAACATTTTGTTTTGCTAGGAAGAGTAGTTGACCGTGTGGATGGGGCAAGACGCCTCGAGGTCCAGCAGCTGTTGCTCATCTCTGGTCCCGGGGTCTCGTGATGGCTCTTGTTTGGCTGAAGGCCGAAGGCTGGGTCGGGGAAGCCAGCGGAATCTTCTGCTTATCATCTCAGACACTGCGGCGGAATGGCACTCCCCTGGAACCCTGGCTCTGCGACCCCGTCCTCCCCGCCCCTCCCCCCTCTGCCCCAGGAGGCTAGATGTGGGGCAGATACGAGGGCACACAACTCCTAAACAATTAACATGGGTTCTTTTTCCTAGAAAGAAAGGTCCAGAATTGTGTTTGGTGTGCTAAGGTCACATGCTTTTATTTTCCAATGTGGTAGGAAGACTAGTGCTAGCAACTAATGATGATGGCAGCTAGCACTGCCATTTGTAAAGCACTGTCCTACTTACAAAGCACCTGAGAATAAGCAATTCCATTGGGGGGGGTTTGTCTCTGGCATCGATCTCTATTCTTGTTCCATTTCCTGAAGGAGCAGCCTGACCCCTGCCAGGTCACCTCCTCAGATTTCCCCTACAGAAAGTGGACACAGGGCCCCCTAGACCGGTGGTTCATCTGTGATGCTTTTTTGGCAACCAGTCATATGAATAAAAACCAAACCTGCAATACAAGGTCTCCTGCCCAGATGCTGTATAGAGTGTCCTGGCTTTTGGTGAGAGGACATCAGTTCACTGTGACCACATTGCTTCTTTCAACTGCTCCAAAGCTCTGATGAACAGTGTTACCTACCTTTAAGTCCCTCCTAAGAATGGGAAACGAATGAGTAGTTCTCTAACACACGTGGATGGACCTGTGGAAGGAATGCGAACTCCCTGCTGGCAGAGATCTCGTCTGACTTTTTTTTTACCGCATCCCCAGGCCTGGCAAGGGGCTGCCACTGAGTGTTTCTGGACAAGTCAGCTCACCGCTCTGACCTTCAGTTTTCACATACATGAAACGAGGTCTGGTTTCCTACTTCAGAGTGCTGGCACATAATAACAGCTCAATTAATACAGGTTGACTGGATGAATACATAGATGTGCAATCTGGGGATAGAGAGCGAATGACAGTGTGGGCAGGAGGCATCTGTGTGCTGGCAAATTAACTCTGAAAAAAACAAAAACAAAATAAAACACCAAAACCCTGAAATCCTAAGTTAATAGCCATAAAAAGTTTTCCGGTGTCAATATTTTGCCCATGACAGATCTCAGGTTCCCATAAGGGACACTAAATGCGGAGTGGGTAAGACATACGTCTGCCAGCTCCAGCATACCTTTCTCTAAGGGGGTGGACTGGTTGCAAACCAGAGCTTCATTTCCTGTTTCCGCGAACTTCTCCCACCAGGCAGAAAGGTTTGAGGGCTTCCGGCTTGCTTGTGTGAACACAACACTAATTCCGTAGCCAACGTCAGGGGTTTCCCCTTTATGTTGGCAGAGGAGAGAGAAGGGTATGAGTTGCCAGCAAGCGGGTGTGGATGGAAGACCGAGTGGGCCCATTGGTTGACCAGGGGTTGAGACCATCCTGCAAGAACGTGGGTCCTTTTCCTCTTCACTGCCGTCCTAGTCTGAGGACCCCCGCCTGCTCCCCCGCCCCAGTGTCTGCTAGGATTAACTGGGCACCTCTCCGTGGGCCATTCCCAGCTGCGCCTTGATGACTCTTGATATTTTCTAAGCTGTACAAAGGCTCCGGGGTGTGTGTTTTCCTCCCAAGATGCATCTCCCACCGGGTAGATCTATTTCCCATCCTCTCTCTCGCAAAATTGCGAGGAGTGGCATCAGCACATCTTTGTACAGTCGGCGAATATATTTGGAATGCTTATTTCCGAGAGCTGTTGAAGATGACTAAAAATTTTACACCGCACCAAAGGGCTGACAATAAATTTAGGAGTGGCGAATGGAAGCACTGTTCTGTTTCCCTCTCGGTAAATGAATAACTGCAAAGCCTGTGCTCCAAGACCGGAGCGTCAAATCCACGGCGCCCCGTTGATTAACAGAGAAAACGTTTCTGCGAAAGCGATACATTCAGAAGGGTCCTGGGGCCCGCACCAGAAGCTGACGCTGAAGGTTTATTTTAATGTAGCACGAATCAGAGCGATTGATGTGAAAAAAAAAAAAAGAGTTCTGTTTCTCGCAGAAGATGCCCCTCATTTCTACTCCCAGGAAGCGTCTCTCGAACTCAACCTAATCTGCCAGCTGTACCAATTCCACCGTGGCTGCCTCGCCCCTGGAAGACCTCGGTGGCCCACCGGGAGCCCACAGAAGGCTGGGAGCCTGGGCCAGGTCTGGGCCAGGAATCGTGTTCTTGAGTGATTTGCAATATAATGAGGTGTCCCCAGGGCCTTGTATTTTCTCTCACACCACTGAACGCTGACATTTATGCTGGGGCACATTTAGATGGAAATTTGGAAGGAAAGCATGTGGTGGTGCTTATGCGAACCGGGAGCCCATTCTGTAGCCCGGTATCATCTCTATTTAACAACAGCATATAGTAGATGAATGTGCAGTAACCGCAGTAGAAGAAAAGCAAGAAAATCAATCAAAGGAGATGGAGGTGTGGGTGGAGGGTAGAGAAGAACAGGAAAGGAAGAGAGGAGAGAGAGGAGAGAAAGAAGAGAAAGAGGAGAAAGATTGATGTCAGAAAGTGTTGCTGCCCTGGAAAAAGTGTGCTAATACCTGCTGTTCCCAGGTCTTAGAATGGCGATCCCCTTTCTCCGCCCCGCTAACTGCCACTTAACCTTGCGACCCCAGTACTAGTTCCTCCGGGAAACCTTCCATAAACCGAAGACTGGGCCAGTTCCTTATAATCTGTGGTCCGACAAAAGCCTCCTCTTGTCTCTGTAGACGACATCATGACTGTAAGGATTGTGCTGATATCTCTGTGTATGTGATTATCCATTGCAGGCCTGTCTCCCCCACAGCCCACCGTTCTGAACTAGTGAGATCCTGAAAGCCTGGGGCCAGACTCGGCTCTGAACAGGGACTTCAGGACACCCACCGGTGAATGCTGAATGTATAGATACTTGAGATAAAAATATATTTCATGGCTCTGGCCAGCTGGCTCAGTGGGAGCGTCAGCCTAGCGTGTAGAAGTCCCGGGTTCGATTCCCAGCCAGGGCACACAGGAGAAGCGACCATCTGCTTCTCTACTCTCTACTCTCTCCCCTCTCCTTTCACTCTATTTCTCTCTTCCCTTCCCACAGCCAAGGCTCCATTGGAGCAAACTTGGCCCCAGCACTGAGGATGGCTCCATGGCCTCCGCTTCAGGTGCTAGAATGGCTCTGGTTGCAAAGGAGCAATGCCCCAGATGGGCAGAGCATTATCCCCCAGTGGGCTTGCCGGGTGGATCCTGGTCAGGTGCATGTGGAAGTCTGTCTCTCTGCCTTCTCGCTTCTCACTTCAAAAAATAAAATAAAATAAAATAAAAGTAAATATATACCATATATATATATATACATATATATATATATGTATATATATATATATATTTCATTATCTGAGCCTTGCTGCTTTTACGTAGTCCTGTCCACATGCACGCAACTCCATCCAGCCTTGTGAGAGAAACAGGAAAGGGGTTCAATCCCCCCACTTTCCAGGGCCATCGCTCAGGTGCTTAGGGTCACTGACTTGTCAATGAGGGTCACCAGCACCAGCAGATGTGAGGCAGAGCTTGGACAGGATCCAGCCTCCCAACGCTACAGCCCCCACCACTCCGTGGACAGGCCTCTCTGCAGAAGGGGAAGGGGGGGGTAGAGGGTGTGGGGAAAGGGCAGTGGAAAGGCAGGACAAGTAATCATGACAGAAAAGATTTACTCCAGCCTCCCTCTCCTTTCTTCTTGCATTAAGGACAACCATCGCCTGAACACGTAAGCACAAAGGGGAACATGATGAGGCATCACTTTTTCCGGGTCTGTGACCAACTCCTCGGGGGAGCCAGAGAAGCTGTCCCTCTGAGTTAGCCCTTCAAGAGCTCCTCAGATCTCTTGCTGCAAGGAAGCCTGTCAATCAACCCTGGGCTTCCATGGTGAGCTGTATTCATTCATTCATTCCACAAATATTTTTCAAGCATCTACTGTGTGCCAGGTGTTGTGCTAAGAATGACATGTGTGGTTCTGAGTGAGGCTTGTAGGGGGACCAGCTGTCCCAGGTTCCCCAGGAGGAGAAACTTTCTGTGCACAAACTGAGATAGTTAGTCACTGTACTCTGGATGTGAGCTTAGGATGCAGCTTCACTTCCTGCACAGAGTGTAGCTCTCCCTCCAGTTCCCAAGAAGCATTTATGTCCAAGTCACCTGGAAATGTTTGCTATCATGCAAATTCCCAGGCTGCACTCCACAGCAGTGATTCAAACCCTTCAGGGGGCAGACCTAGGAATTTATATTTAATGAACCCCTCCTCAAATTTTTTATCATGAGTATTTAACTTGAAGAATAGCTAAACTAGTGCTGGAAGTCCCCCCACCCCCGTGTGGGTTCACAACCCCCTTCTGCCACGGAAGACCTATGTGAATGTGAATGTTCATGACTTGAATGACCAATGTGGGCTTTGTTTTCCTTATTTGTAAAACGGGTCTGATAATACTATCCTCCTAATATTCTTGAATGGATTAAATTAAAAGAATAGATTGATGTCTGAGTATAATACCTAGAATAGAATCAGCTGTCCATTAAATTATTATCAAGACTGAGTCTGGGGTCCTGGTGGAGGGAGTCACAGGTTTCTGCTCCTGGCTTTGGGCTTGTTCTCTCCTTTGTGAGGCAATCAGCAAAAGCCAGACTTCACTGGCCTCATCACAGAAATATATTTGCTTTACCTCATTCTTTCTACCATTTTTCTAAGTGCACCAAGCGCTTCTTCCTGCTCCCAGAAGAGCTCACATCCTTGAACACATCGGGACCCTCCTCTATGCTGTTCTTTGTGTCTGAAACCTTGTTCTCTCCTTAGCCTGATGAACTGTTATTCATTCTTCAAAACCCAGCTAAAGCACTTTCTCTCTTGGGAAACTCAGTTCTTGTCACTTCTTTAACTTTCTCTTTTCCCTATATATCCTACTTAGGCCCACAACAAAGAACAGCATGAAAAATATGTCTTCTCCAATGAATATGATCTCTATTGCTCATCTGTAGGGATTAAAAATTATGGTCCATGGCTAAATCTAGTTTGCTGTGTGTGTGTATAAATAAAGCTTTATTGGAACACAGTCATCCCCATTTGTTCATGTATTGCCTATGGCTGTTTTCACACTACAATGGCAGAGTTGAGTAGTTGGGACAGAGATCGTATGGCCCACAAACGCTAAAATATTTAATCCCTGGACCTTTACAGAAAATGTGTGTGGATCCCTGACCTATATGATGGCCTCAGAGCTATACTATAGGTATGATATATCCTACCATAGATGTTCAAGAAAGACTTTGAACACACATATCAGTACATTATGAGTAGATTAGGGATCAGTGCTCTGCTGGTGACAGTACAGGTTGTCGTCTCTAAATTCATTATTCTCTAGATCAAAGAGTTCTAGTCACTTCTGCCTGTAGCTCCTTGTGCTTCAGTCCACATGATGGCCCAGAGTGCTCAGGCAGAAGGGATGTTAAGAATACCTAGCTTTTACCTGCTTTCATTTCCTAAGCAAATGTCAAGAGATAACTGGTCTCAAGCATCTAAGAAATCTTGCCCTGGCTTACTTACCCAGCTCCTGGCTTCCAAATGTGCCCATCCTGGGATGGTGATGAGGTGGGCTACAAGAGCAACTATAGTGACTGTGACTCCTCTCTGACTCCACCCTTACAGGCCAGCCCCTGTTCCAGTAGACCACCCTGCGAGTTCGAGGATGTGCAGGACAATTCTGTATATAGGATGACTACCTACCAGCTCCTAATGACTAAGGAGCAGCAAATCTTCAGGCAATGGTGGGAAGAGTTACAAGTCACTTGTTAACTAAAAAGAAAATAGAAAGCCCGTTCCAGAGATGAGGCAACAGGTGGAACTTGCAAGAAGAATTGCTTTCCAGCCATCAGTGTGCATTTAGGCTGACCCAGAAATGAATGGTGCCCTCTATCTACAGCAACTCAAAGACCTGAGCCTGAGCTCAGACCGGAGGAGCAGAAGCAGCAACTCCATTCCTGGTTCCCGCCTCTTGTTTGGGTCTGGGTAAGGGTCAGACAGGATAAACGTGGGGCAGGGGGGATGATCACATTTTCATAGAATCATCTTACATATAAAGGAAGTCCATGTCCTCCTAAAACGCAAGCTTCTCTATCAAAGTGATTGCGAATTGTGTTGGATGCTGAGAGTGCTGGAGGGAAGAGGAAAGCAAAGATGAGGGAGAGACCCCCCTCATGCCCCTGGAACAAGGCCTGTGGCTAGCAGGGCCAGAGAGAATTCGGGGCCAGTTTTCATTCTGAGACAATCAGATTGCTTCCAGTCGGAGATCACACAGCCCTGGGAGCGTGAAGAGCAACCACAAGAAGGAGCTGGGCCCCACCTTAGCCATCCTCTTCTCCAAGCTCCCTCCTGGTCTCCACCGGAGGGCACAGAGACGCAGGGACTCGGAAGAAGTGGCATCACACCTGAGTGACAGCCCCAGGCCTAGAGCCCAGATGGTCTGCCCCAAACACAGCGAATTTGCTAGTTTGTTTGCTTGCTTTTTTTTTTTTTTTTTTTTTTTTTGCCATGGTGTTATTCACACAGACTTTCAAGGGCTCATCCTAAATTAGAGTATTCTGGAAAATGTAAATTTTGTGCCAGGCCTGTGGTGAAGGTAGCAGGGATATTTGTTGGACATGGTGGAAAAGAGAAAAGACAAGAGGCTTTTGAGTAGTATAAAGACAATGCTTCATAGGGAAGGACAACCTTACTACGCAGACAGCAACATGTTGATTGAAGACTGAGTGTCTTGTCTTCTGCATGCGATGTAACAGCAGGGTGCCCCCCACACCCTGCAAAAAGCGTGGTGTGCAGCTGTTTTCCTTCACAAAGTTTTAGAGCGTGGGTGTTAGAGGCATGGGCACTTGCACTCAACAGCTGACTCTGCCACTAATTAGTTCTAGAAACATAAGCAAGTTCCATAGCCTCAACGAATCAATGAGCCTCCGCTCCCTCTTCTGCAAAGCTGGGGTAACAAGAACACCCACCCCACATATCCACTGAAGACAATGCATATGCAGCTCCTCCTCTTACTATTCCAATACTCCTCTGCCTCGCCCAGTGGCCGGTGCCCATTTAACCCTCTCTTTTGGCCCATTTCAACCCCCCTCAGTGACTCCTACCCTATGCTCCCAAGCTTTTGTGGGTTGAACATTGACTGCCCCCCCCTCCAAAAAAAATTTATGTCCACCTGTAACCTCAGTATGTGACCTTATATGACATAGGACCTTTGCAGATATAATTCACTTAAGGTCTTGAGTTGAGATCACGCTTGATAAGAGAGAGTGGGCCTTAGGTCCAGTGAGAGTGTCCTTATAACAAGAGGAGAGATGCAGAGAGACACACACTGAGGAGAAGGCCACATGGAGATGGAGGCAGAGATTGGGTGACGCTGCCACAAGCCAAAGACTGCCAGGAACACGAGAACTGAGGGAGAGACAGGGAGGACCCTCCCAGAGCCCTCAGAGGGTGCGGGGCCAGCAACGCTTTGCTGTCATCTCTTGTTTTAAGGCACCGAGTTGGTGGTAATTTGTCGTGGCAGTCTCAGGAAATGGACAGATAGGTCAGGCACTGACTGTCACCCAGGGCCCCATCCATACACCCTTGGAGATTCTGAGCCATTGGCAAGTACCTATTTTTTCAGGCTCGAATGCCTGGCCCTGTGTGATGTAAGTAATGGAGAGGTCTGGCCACCTTAGACAAACTTGTAGGCCCAGATGGGAGCAAAGAGTCATTAAAACAAAACCAAACAAAACAACTAAATTAGAAGTGCAAGAAAAAAAAGTGAAGCAACGACTCTGTATGGCCGCTCCTACCTGTCCCTGAAGGTATGCCCAGCAGGTCACAGGCGGCTCCGTGGCATTTTGTAGCAATGTCTTACAAGTTTGTTTTGGCTGCGGTCATGTCCTCACCTTTCTCACGTGGATGTCAGGCCTCTGGGCGGCTCCTGGGCTCTCCTTTCTCCGTCTAGCCCAAGTCCCAGCCCCTGGATCTGCTTTTCTCCATGGCTGCCACCACCATCTCTACATTGTGAGGTCCCTCTTCTCTGCAGTCTGGCTGCCCCCTTCTTCATTGCCCTAGAATAAAATAAGTCTCATTGTTTAAAACGTTCCCATGCCCATTCTCATGAAGAACAAAAATAGCAAATGGTTCTAATAGCCAACATTTAGGGAATGCTCATACCAGGCCCGGTTAGCCGTAGTCTCATTTTATCCACACGAGAGTCACACAGGCAGATGCTACTGTTATTATCATAGTATCATGTTAGATGTCAAGATGACGAGGCTGCAGGAAGTTAAGAAAGTTGCCTAAGGTCACACCACCGCTTATAAGGGAAGAGGGACTTCATCTTTATTATAATATAATGACTCTAGAGCTCAGGTTGGAAGTAAAGGTCCTGTTTAGGGCTCTATTAAGGTCATAGATGGTCTCCACTTTGAGGTGTGTGTGGGATTTTCTGTTTGTTTGTTTGTTTGTTTATTTATTTTGGTAAAGCATGTTATTTTATAATTAGGTCTGAATAATGCAAACTCCTGATAATCTTCAGAGAAATCACACCAACGGAATCTGAGTGCAATCTGGGCCCTTTCAAATACAGCTCACATTTTTCTCATTTTATAGTCACTATATAAAAACTTATAATCCCATTATTACATTTAGGCAGCCCTTCAAAGGGACAATAAAGTTCCAGCCTTGATAGACTCCACCAAGTGCCATTGCTACTTCGGAGATAGTAACTCCACGGTGTTATAGACTAAGTGTGTGTGTCCCCTTGTAATTAATTCCTATGTAAAAACCTAATCTCCAGTGGGAGGAGGTGGGGCCTTTGGGAGGTGGTTAGGTCATGAGGGTGGAGCCTTCCTGAATGGGATTAGTGGCCCTTTAAAGGAGGCCCCAGGGAATTCCCTAGCTCCTTCTGCCATGTGAGGGTACACAAGGAGAAGACAGCTCTCTAGGCAACCATCATGTGGTTCCATCAGACACTGACTCTCCTGGTGCCTTGATCTTGGACTTCCCATCCTCCAGACTGTGAGACCTAAACGTTTATTTATTTTTTATTTATTTATTTTTTTGTATTTTTCTGAAGCTGGAAACGGGGAGGCAGTCAGACAGACTCCTGCATGCGCCCGACCAGGATCCACCTGGCATGCCCACCAGGGGGCGATGCTCTGCTCATCCAGGGCATCCCTCTGTCGCAACCAGAGCCACTCTAGTGCCTGGGGCAGAGGCCAAGGAGCCATCCCCAGCACCCGGGTTATCTTTTGCTCCAATGGAGCCTCGGCTGCAGGAGAGGAAGAGAGAGACAGAGAGGAAGGAGAAGGGGAAGGGTGGAGAAGCAGATGGGTGCCTTTCCTGTGTGCCCTGGCCGGGAATCGAACCCAGGACTCCTGCACACCAGGCCAACACTCTACCACTGAGCCAACCGGCCAGGGCCAAAATGTTTATTTTTTTAAGTCACCCATTCTCTGGTATTTTTGTTATAGAAGCCCATTGTGGACTAAGACTATTGGCAATGACAAAACAGTCCAGAACGTCTCTTGTATTTTTTCAAGGTGGTCTTCCTCCAGCTTCTCCATCCTTCTTGGAAAATCGGAGCGGTGTGAAATGATTATCAGCAATGAGAATATCTTCAGCAGGACTTTCGTTTGGGAGACATCCTCGAGGACTTGCAGATTGAGAAGCAATGTTTTCTTGGGTCTCTGCAACAGAGCAAGCTGATTCACTGGCCAGGCACTTCTTGGAAGTCACTCCAGGTACTAGCTGTGCCTTGAAAATAGGTTTTCCATGAATGAATACCTTTCAGAAAACCCTGATATGAAGGTTTCATCACTGCTGGACATTAGAACCTTTTGTTTGCTGATGTACTTCGGAGACCTTTATGATGGAGTATTAATATGCATCCATTATTTGGTAACAGAACTATGTTTCAATGGACATACTTTGGGAACTGCTACCTCAGATCCTTCCCTTGCATTAAGCATTTTCTTCTCTGTGGCTTAGGGAGGCGTGTCCACTTCATATTTCCTGGGAGTTCATTCTTTTCGAGGCCTGATCTATGTAAATATCAAATCACTTACAAGACATGGCAGGCCTTTCTGGTGATGAAATCTGCAATGACTTTATCTTTTCCGTAATCACTCAAATGAGTCCTGAAGTATGGGCCCTTGGCTGCTTGAAAATAAGAAACAGAGTCAAGCCTGGCCCTATCTCGAATTACATGTGACAGCTCTCTCTCAGTTTCAGTGACAAGAAATGTGTTGAGCTAAAAATATTCTAAGCAGATGTAAATCAGGGAGATGTGACTGCAGTACACCCGTGCTTGCCATTTATTCTACTTCACGTGTCTCCCCATGCACAGTCGCCACAGCCCAGGCAACCACAGTACTCTGTCCAAACGATTTATTTGAGGGGATGCACTTCTGACTCACCTGGAAATGCTTTGATGGAGAACACCCATACACCAGCTGGGCACAGTGGCTCTCAGCTGTCCCTAAGTGGGCAGATAGAAATTCCATCGCAAGAGAGGTGTTAGTTTCTCTTAAGCAAATGCTTGCTCATGGATCTCTTTCTGTCCAGGATTCCATACTATTTTCAAAGGCTTGATTCTTTCCTGTGATTTGAAGACAAACTAACCCCACAACTCCATCGGACAAGTGGGCTCTGACTTGGTCCTAAAGAACCAGCAGCCCATAGGCAATGGTGAAATCGTTCCTCCAGACCAAATAGTGGCATATAGGACTATGTTGGGGGTTAGAGTTTTATCTGGAAGCTGAATTCTTGTAAGAATTCCTTCAGCTCATGTCTAGGAGATGAGAACTAACAGCCATCTTTTACGGAATGACAAAGAGTTACTATATAGTTTATTGACTATATCTTATGTGCTATACACACAATGGCCACTAGAAGCTACGTTTTATTGGCCTCTGTCATCAAGCTCCAACCAATAGCGACACTTCGATGAGTTGGGATGTATGTTTGCAATTTGATAGAGCTGGGCTAGGTTTCACCTCTCTCCTTTTCGTCTTGGGATCTTTGAGGAATGAAAGTTTTTGTGAGCTTTTTTTTTTTTTTTTTTTTTTGTATTTTTCTGAAGCTAGAAACGGGGAGAGACAGTCAGACAGACTCCCGCATGCGCTCGACCGGGATCCACCCGGCACGCCCACCAGGAGCGGACGCTCTGCCCACCAGGGGGCGATGCTCTGCCCCTCCGGGGCATCGCTCTGCGGCAACCAGAGCCACTCTAGCGCCTGGGGCAGAGGCCAAGGAGCCATCCCCAGCGCCCGGGCCATCTTTGCTCCAATGGAGCCTTGGCTGTGGGAGGGGAAGAGAGAGACAGAGAGGAAGGAGGGGGAGGGGTGGAGAAGCAAATGGGCGCTTCTCCTATGTGCCCTGGCTGGGAATCGAACCCGGGTCCCCCGCACGCCAGGCCGACGCTCTACCACTGAGCCAACCGGCCAGGGCTGTGTGAGCTTTAACCTGAAAAATCTGAGTTATCCAGACTCCAAGTTTTTCTGAAGATTGTTCTTCATGTCATCAGCTTCCCTGGGAAAAGCAAGGAGCTACCATGGGCATGCAACCCTTCCTGAATGGATGTGATATTTGGGTTGGGGTTGACAGTGTGGAAATGGAATTGAGATAACTGGCCTGAGCCAGGCACAGGTCTTAGAGGAGAGCACTCTGACCATTCTTGAGGACGTCTTGAGTACAGAGTCTCGACATAGCCCATTGAAGATCAGACTCTCAACTAGTCTACCAGGTTCCACTGGGGAAGCCCAGGCCTGGGAGTCAGGCATGAAAGAATTTGATTTCTGGCTCTGTCACTTGACTTCATTCCCATAACTCCATTTTCTCATCTTGAAAATGAGGATAACTGTGCTTAGCCAGAGTAGGTGTGAGGTCATGGTGACACTATCCACAGAGGGCCTAGCATATTATGTTCTGAACAAGTGACAGCTCCCATTACTATTGACCCTGGTATGACTTTCTGGAAAAATTACCAACCATCTTTTATGCCCTGAGTCCACGGTCTTTCTCATCTCTGAGTGTTAAAGGCTTTGCCAGGAAGAGGGGGGGCAACATTTTGGACTGAAGAGCCCTGGGAGACTCAGCCACTGTGCTCCTGAGCTGAGCCTGGGCCTGTGAGTCACACAGCCTGCTCCATGTGGATACCAGAGCAAATCACTTTTCCCATTATGAACCACCAGACACGCTCCAGTGTGGTGACGGAAAGTAATTATGAACATAAATGATCTAACCAGACACGGATTCCACCAGGTTTAAGCCCCCGTTCCTTTTTGTATACAGACATCCCACACTGTCCTGCGGTGAGCTGCGGAGTGAGAACCATGACAGAGAATCATGTGATCTGTCTGTCCCATGAGCCACAGGCTGGGATCAGTGGCACATCTGGCTCCACTTTGGGTTCTGGTGACACCAGGACCATGGACCCATGTCCTGCCCTGAGTATAGGGTGTTCCAGATCCGGTATCTTGCAGGCTATGTCCTCTTTTTTCCAAGCCAAACACGGAGATTTCCATTCCGATGTCACCCTGTCATTAGCTCTCCCAGCTCGCACATCCCCCTTCCTGTGATGCTTTCCGCTCAAAACCTGGCCATCTAGGCTGTGGTCTGGACAGGCCGATGCGACTCTAGCTATGCCCTGATGCCCTATACCATCGCTCTTCCTACTGCTGCAACTGCTACTTCTGAGACTATTAATACGACAGCAAATGACCCCTTTCTGTGCCAAGTGCCAGGCTAACCACTTTCACATACATTTTCTCATGTAATCCTGTGAGGTCAGACCGATGTGATGCCCAGTTCCTAGATAAACAGACTGAGACTTAAAGGGGTTAAGATCATGTGTGAGGGTCACACAGCTGGTGCACAACTAAGCTGGAAGGGGAACCCAGTTCCTGTGGCTCCTGAGTTCGAGATTGCCACCTGTCTGGAGCCCCTGTCCTCTGAGCTGGGAGAACCATGTCCCCAGCATCAGAGTAGCTGAACTGCCTTTATTAATATAATGGCTAGGAAACCTCCCCCACTCACAGCTAGTTGTCGATATTTAAAAAGAAATAATTAAAATAATAACAACGTACCAATGAATAAAGAAGTCATGTGGTCTTGTTACAATGAAAGAATCCTGACATTTGTGGCCATTATATTTTTAAAATGAGGAATAACATTCCTACAGTAATGTATATAAAGTGCACTTGTCTTATACACACAGCTTGACAATATAGGTTACCCATGAGCCCGCTGCTGAGAACAAGACATAAGGCATATCCAGCTTTCCAGAAAGCACCCCTGTGTTTTTTTCTTGGTTTAGTCTCCTTCCCCTCACCCACTAGTCAACTTCCATCACCATTTAATGGTTTTGCCTGCTGCAAGTTTCTCTAAGTGCAGTTATACTATACACTCTATTGTGCCTGACTTCTTTCACTCAGCAAAGTATCTGTGAGACTCTTCCAGACTGAGTTGAAGTAGTTCTGTTGCACCAGTACTTTGTTCTTTTTAACAGCTATATAGTATTCCACTGTATGGAGAAACCACATTTATTTATCTTTTGACTAAGACCAGTCGGCCATCTAGAAACTTTCTTGGATATGTCTCCTTTGGACACGTGAACCCGTTGTCAGTGGGTTATATTCCTGGGATGTTGAGTTTCCAAGTGGCTGGCTGGTGTGTGCTGACTTTTAGTAGACCCTGCACAACTGACTGTCGAAGTAGCTTCACCATTTTATGTCCTTACCACTGATGTCTGAGCATTCCGCTCCCATCCTTGCCAACACTTGGTAATGTCCCAAAATTTATTTCTATAACGTCTGAATTGTATCTGTGAAATGAATCATATACCATTTCATGTTTTCTTAATTTTTTTTCAGAAAAAAAATTTACAGAAAAGAATGCTGGTATTTACAGGTCTGGACTTGAGCAGGCGTGAGGTAAGGAGAAGAGAATGAAGAAAACAGACTTTAAAGGAAGTACCTTTAAATCAGGATGAAACTTACACATGTGGAATCATTACAGAAAGCCTACAGCCAACCAAGGTTTTATTTCCTGTATGCATAATTCTGGGCTTATTACTGCTTCTGCATCATAGTATATAAAGAGATGAGTTCAATGACTGATTCTTCGCCACAAACTTAATGAGCTGATACACGTACCCCAATTTACCCAAGTCATCAAATGGCAAATTGTTTTATTTAGCCAGAAACATTAGATATTCATTGAGCCACCCCATGTGTTACTCATGTATTCATTCCTTCATTCATTCACGAAACAAACTTGCATTAAGTATTAAGCATTAAGAGTGTGCCAGGCACTGTGCTCAGCCTGTGGACATGACACCAAGCAAAACCAGCATGCATGTGCTGCCTGAAAAGGTGTGACAATAAGTCAGCAAATATAATACCTCTTGCTACGTTGAATGACAGGGAAGGCAGTATTCCAGTGTTCATTTATTAAGTACCTAATGAGTGATTCCTGGGCATACACACTGCTTGCGTTCTATGTGTTGAGTATGAGAAAGAGGCACAGACATTTTAGCTGCTTTTCAAAGCTTGCAGAGCAGGGCGAGAGGGCAGAGGCCTGACTGCTATGGTCAGATGTGGCTGCAGTGTGGCATGAGGACTTATGAGCAAGGGGACAACAGGTATCGGGTAGGCCTTCATTCTAAGAGACATCTTATCAGGGACAACCAGGTGACATGCTGGCTCTGGAGTCCCTCCCCATACCCTCAAAGGCTTGTCAAGCCACAGGACCATGGACTATGAGGTCATGACAAGGCTGGGCATGGAGACACTACTGTGCTAACTATGCCATGTGGCAAGGACTGGCTTCACCACTGGCATAGGTGGCCCCATTTTTTTATACCCTACTTGATCCCAGGCATTGTAATTAACATTTTGTTAATGCCGTCACTGAGACTCTGTCTCCTTCAACACACATACACACACTGATGGATTTGAATGTAGGAAACTCAGACTTTTTTTGTGTGTGTGTATTTTTCTGAAGCTGGAAACGGGGAGAGACAGTCAGACAGACTCCCGCATGCGCCCAACCGGGATCCACCCGGCACACCCACCAGGGGCGACGCTCTGCCCCTCCGGGGCATCGCTCTGCCGAGACCAGAGCCACTCTAGTGCCTGGGGCAGAGGCCAAGGAGCCATCCCCAGCACCCAGGCCATCCTTGCTCCAATGGAGCCCTGGCTGTGGGAGGGGAAGAGAGAGACAGAGAGGAAGGAGGGGGGGTGGAGAAGCAAATGGGCGCTTCTCCTATGTGCCCTGGCCGGGAATCGCACCCGGGTCCCCCGCACGCCAGGCCAACGCTCTACCGCTCAGCCAGCCAGCCAGGGCCCAGACTTTTAAAACTAGTCACTTTTAGGACAATGTCTATCTAAGGTCTTTGCACTTTTGAATGGACATGGATTTTCATGTTAGGGTCACCACAGTACTACTAGGGCATCCTATTGAATATATTTAGAAAATCTTTTCTAATCATGATAATGGTGCTATCAGAATAAGTACAATATTACTTACTCCGTGCCAGGAATTATACAAATGCCGACAATAATCCCATTTTACAGATGAATAAACTGAAGTTCAAAGACAGATACGTGCAAAGTCATCTTAGAGGTAATAAGCAGGAAAAGCAAAATCGGAGCTCGGACAGTCAGACACCAGAACCCCCTATTCTGATAGAGGCTAATTTAAAATGGACAAATCCATAATTCACATCAAAATTTCATGGACAGCAGGGTGATGAAATCATTTACTGTAATCTCAGTGATCCTTGAAAACTCGTGGGCTTTGTTCAGATTTTGGTCAGGTACAAAGGTCCTATTTCAACTCTGCTGTCCCTTAAGCCCCTCACATTCCAGAATAATGAGATTGTCTCTATTTTGTGTGATGTCAGGATTTCCCTGTTGGGCCATGTCCACTCTGATGAGGCCCCTTTGTCCTGGGAATCACATGACTTGGTTTCTTTTGACAAGCTGGGCAGGGAGCCCCGGCTCTCGCGTGGCCACTGGACAGGCTGTTGGAGAGCCAGGGGACCTGATCCCATGGGCATTTCTATGGCAGGAGGCGTTCTGTTTCGCAGGCATTCTCTGTGAAATGAGGAATAAATACCTTTCAGAACCCTGGTATGAAATGGACTCTTTCTTTCAAAGCGATCACCGTTGTCTCTTTTTTTCAGCTGACTGTGGACCCAACACGAATCACTCTGTGATGAAGGCTATGGACATCCCACAGTTTGGTACATTCTGTGGACAATAGTGACTTCTCTCAAACATTGAACTTTGGGCCTTTGTTGTTGTTGTTGTTGTTTTTTCAGAAGTGACGTGAGGTTACTAAACATAAATATTTGCTTAGAAAGGCTATGAACTTTCAGATGTTAAAACACATTTGTTTTTCCTTTTCTTACTCTTCCTTTTTTGTTTTGGGTTTGTTGGTTTTGTTGTTGTTGTTTCTCATGGATAATTTGAGAACCACCTCCCCAGGATTAGATATCAACTCTTTTCAAGACTTTTTTGGGTTATCTCGTGACGTAAGTTCTAATAAGTAATGTGCCACTCAGCATGAGCGAATCCCGGGAAAAAGGACAGGCTCTTTGATGACTCTCAGCCCTTCCAGTCCCTTGCCTTTACGACATGCCCGTGAGAACTGGCTTCTGGTAGCTGCAACACTGGGAGACAAAATGCAAACCAAACAAATAATCCATTTCCAAGGTTTGCTTACAGAGAGAGAGATCTATTTACGAAACATATATTGTTCGGTTTCAGGGGAAAATCATGTAATCATTGCAAGGGGGAAAGCATGGAAAGTGCTTTATTTTGCATAAAAATCTCCTTGCTCTATGATTTATGTGGCTGAGAGTTTCAGGCTGGGGGAGCCACGGGTCTCCGTGTCTCACCAAGGGAAGGTGGAATTTAAAATGCAGAGAGAATTGCAGGTCTTGAAAAAACATTGGAGTTTATTAATCTGGTGTGGGGTGTGGATGTGGGTGGGTGGGGGGATCATGGACAAAATAGAACAATAAAAATGCATTTTGCTTTGTGGGGATATGAGGGAATGAAGGTTGATTGACCTAAGGCTCTAGGCAGCTTACCACCTAGAGCGGACAAATCATTTCCTGCAATTAATATTTGAGCACTCCCCTTGGTTCCGCAGAACTTCAGTAGGGTATGTGGGTTATCAGCATTGACTTAATTTACCAGTTACCTAGGTGCTGAAAACGAGCTGCCTTTTCCCGCTCTCTCTTGTTGAGAATGCTTTATTGCAGCCAGCGTGTGTTCATGAAATGCCCCCTGGGCATACCTACCACTTCAAAGGTACAATCTCTGAGGATATCAGGGCTGGGCAGAAACTAACAAGTCTTTTAGTCCAAACATCTTTTCGGTGTTCGAATTCTTACCATCACATTCTAGAAAAAAAGTCGATCAGCTTCTGCTGCAACACTTTCACAGATGGGAAGATAAAAACCTCCCAGCAGCCCCTTCTTATGGTCAGATAACTGTGGTTGCCATCTCTTAAAGCGAGCCAGAAATTGGATCCCTTCTAACTTCTAGTTTTGCTCTTTCTGCCCGGGTATTTCACATTCGATTTAACTCCTTTTTGTATCAGCGATTAAGTGCATATGATTTGGAGCCAGCTCATCAGAATTCTCATCATGTCTCTATCACTGACTGGATGTAGGATTTTAAGCAAATTTCGTCCTTATTTGAAATAGGAAGACACTAATTACTGTCTGTATCAATCAGGATGAACTTAGTTTTGCTGCAGTAACAAATAGCTCCTAAGTCTCTGTAGCTTTACATAACTAAGGTTTCATTGATGCTCATGTTCACTGCTGTCTGGCAAGGGCTATCCTCTGACCTAGGTTGTCTTCACCCAGCGACCCCAGTCATGGGTCTATACTATTATAGGTTTCCAGCCCCAAATCAGGTATATCATTGGCACTCACATTCATTGGCCATAGAAAGTTACATGGCTATGCCTGATTTTAAAGTGCAATCCCACTATTTTCCTACAACACAGAGAGTCAGAACAATGTGGTGACCATAGTGAGCCTACATCCTCAGAGCTTGGTCTGCAGACTTAAAGATTTATGGCGTGTGATTTATGTGCTGCAGAATAGCTGGCACCTGCCACGTTTCATTTTCTAGTATTTGGAAAATCCCTGAAGGTGCTTTCTGAATTAGACATTCTTAAATCCTACCCAAGTGTTCTTATTACTGTGGGATCCACCAAAAAAAAAGCCAGCTGAGTTAAGAACTCAGGAGAACAGAACAGTCTCTTCCCTTCCAGATAGTGCATCCTGAAGTCTTACTCGCTTCCTTCCCTGTTGGCAACCACAGTGCGCTGATGAATTTAGTGTCAATTAAACATCCTCCATCTCTTCTATGTATTTTCCTGTGAAGCTGCTTCTCCCCAGTCTCATACTTGTGTCATTAGCTTTTGAGTCACAAAGAAGTTTCACATTGTTCCCCATGAAATAGCATCTGTTTAATTTGGCCCATTCTTCAGACCCAGTTATAATTACTTCAGATGAAGATCTCTTTTCTCCTCCAACTTGCAGATAGACACTGTGAAATGGGAGAGGTATAAAAATATCTGGCCCAACTAGACATTCCAAGGAATGGCCACGCCTTACAAACAACTGCCTTGCCATTTGGGAGGGCCTCTTTTTACCCAAACAGCTTTATCGAGATGGAATGATATACAATAAACGGCACATATTCAAAGTGAACAATTTGATGCATTGACATTTGTGTATACCTATGAAACCATGACCACAATTAAGACAATGAACCTACTCCTTGTGTGCCTTTCTAATCCTTCCTTCTGGCCTAGGACACAACTTTTAACCATTTGTTCTATTCTATTAATATCTGTAGACCCTAGCATGGTGCTGAGCACAAAACATAGAATAATTAATCTATATTTGTTGGAATCCTGATGAGGTGTCCAGAATACCTAAGTGGTTGTCATGCCCATGCAGAAATCATCTGTGACTGTTCCTTATGTGAAAGTTGCCATTTGATGCCTTGTGTCTCAGGTGTCAGGCCAAATGATTAGACAAGCAAAATGCCCCACCTCTAAAGATGGCCAACCTATAGACAAACCACAAGCCTGCAGGGAGCCTGGTGTGAACACTTTGCTCAGGGAAGACAACAGTGCCTAACAACCTGCCTAATCCTCTTCGGGAATACACATGTCATCAGGATCAGCACAAGCAGAAGAGGGGACACACATGTTATCATTTGATAGGGCTTTCATCCAATCCCAAGTATATACTCAGATCATTCAACAAGTATGTACAGAGAATTTACTATGCATCACAAATTACTTTCGGCACTGGGCAATTAGTGGTGGAAAAATCTGATGGAAACCTAGTAGAATAGTCTATTCATGAGTAAGATGCAGTGATAAATTGGGAAGGAGAGGAAAGAAAGAGAAAAAGGGAGAGCCTGACCGGCAGTGGCACAGTGGACAGAGCATTGGACTGGGATGCGGAGGACCCAGGTTCGAGACCCCAAGGTTGCCATCTTGAACGCGGGCTCATCTGGTTTGAGCAACGCTCACCAGCTTGGACCCAAGGTCGCTGGCTCGAGTAAGGGGTTACTCAGTCTGCTGTAGCCCCACGGTCAAGGCACATATGAGAAAGCAATCAATGAACAACTAAGGTGTCGCAATGAAAAACTAATGATTGATGCTTCTCATCTATCTGTTCCTGTCTGAAAAAAAAAGAAAAGAAAAGAAAAGAAAAAAGAAAGTAAGGGAGAGGAAAGTCCTGATCAGTTGAGGAAACTCCAGATGTGCCTTACAAGAGAACTCTTTATTATCTTGGTGCACTTTTTATTTGCATTTGTTTGGGCAAAGAGAATGTTATCTAATACCCTCTTCTCCACTCCTACTTTTCCTGCTCATGCAACAAATACAGCACGTTCTAGCAATGTCTCTGGGAAAACACTGTCTCATCAATTAATTACTAACTATTGTCTGCAGCTCTGGGGTGGTGTCCTGAACAGGGAGGGCATAATCCTGAAATAAGGGGGCATCGCTGCGTCATCTTTATCAAGTAAGGTAAGTGAGCTTGTCTGCTGTCACAGTGGGACTAACCTCAAAGGAAGACTGTTGTCTTGGTGAGAGTGCAAAGGGAAAATGATTTGGAGAAATCCAAATTCTATCGACCTGCACTGCACGAGCCCTGCATTATTCAGATCCAAGGACTAATGTACAATGCATGCTATTACCATCAAACTGGTGTTGCAAATAATTCATGCTTGGAACTTTTAAAAGATATATTATTAACATTATCACCAGCAGAATTGGACTGGGTGAACCCTTGGCATTTGATGGAAATATCATTCCAGTGTTCAAGATTCTCTTTAAGTGTTTAAACATCTGTGTCTCTATAAGGGGAGACAATATAACAAGGTAAAATTTGGCTCCTTAACTAACATCAAATATGCCTTATTTCTTTCTCTCCAGTTATATTAAAGAGCGTTTTGAAAACCTTCTGAATCACCATTTGAACGGGCAGCGATGCTATTTATGAGTAACACTTTGTTAAAGCCAGAGGAGCGTTGAAATTGGAAACACAACAATAACTTCTTAGCTGCCTCATTGGGAACTTTGGGCAAAGATGTGTCACGGGTGGTCAATTATATAACTTATCAAAGATATTTTTGTTGAGTCACCACATGCTTCAAAAGATTCACTAACCCCAGAACATTCTGTTCATGGAACCCTAATATTAACTTGATGAATGGGACGGTGTCTACTGAGATGGCATTGCTTAATTTCCTGTAGCTATTGTAAACTTTAAGTTCATTAGAGCCTTTGGCTCAGCGGTAAGCACTCTTCCATGGAAGGTACAAGTGACAATGATAAATCAACCTTGTAAAGTGATCACAGTGATACTAAGTACAGTACTATATATACTTTTCATTTCTTGATGACTAATTAAGCAAATGCCCCAATTAATGGGAGGGTTTGCAGGTGATCTTTGCTCTAGGACTGTGTCCTGTTCATTCAGTGAAGGTGGAGAGCTGGCTTGCTTATTGTCTTCTTCTTAAGGGAGAAATCTGATTCATTCCCACCTCTGTTTCCTAGGCTGCTGAAGTAGTAAGCTTTCGGCCCAAGCCATTTATTACAGAGGCTCTTCTGGACAAAGCATGTCTGTAAGATGCTCTGTATATGTACCCATTTGTCTTATTGCTCCTCAGAGGTCCCTGGAAGGCCTTCCGTAGATAAGAGACCCTGACAAGATACTGCTAAGCAGATGATTCATTTTGAAGTATATTATGTAAAGTATACACAAAAGCCAAATGCAGTCGTTCTGCTGTTGCTTGTAAAAAAAGAAAATGTGTCCAGTATTTAATAACTATAAGTCTGCCTGTAATGGTGGCTATCACTTCCAGAAAACACTTTGTGTCTTTCTGTGAATATTTCTGGGAGTAAAAATATTCTATTCCTTTTAGAAACACTTTTTTAAGTCCCTACTATATTTCACACACAGTGCCAGGGAAACAAAGATTGATAAAATAACATCTTCATTCTTGAGAAAGACCCCCATGGTCTCCTGGAGATGTAAGACTCATCAACAGTCATGACACAGTTGTAAGGAGCCTCCCTGTGACTGGGTAAGTTGGGAAAAACATAACCAACCCGGAGTTCTATGTAGGAGCTCTGCAAGCATGCGAGGGTTCATTGTGTGCAGAAGAACGGAAAGGGCATTGGGACAATGAGCACAGCAGGTGCAAAGGTACAATCGAATGCATGAAAGAGTGGGCCAAATTCAGGAATATATGTGTGACCTATGTTATGGAAATAGAGGACTCAACAAGGAAGGGCAGACAGTATGGGGTCTACTTGGTGAGCCACAGGGAAGCATGAAAAGACTTGTGCTGGGGAATTATGTGACCCTTTTGGTGTCGGTGTGGTGGGGGATGGGGAATGTGGGCAGTGCAGTGCTGTAGGTGAGGGGCCGGGCGGGAGGCTGCTTGGAAGAAAGGGGGAGGGGGGGGCTGAGGGAACTAGTGAGCCCATGGGGTAGAGAGGAGGAGCAGAACCCGGGGGTTTCTGAGCACTAGCATCAGTCATTTTTCCAGTTAACACACATTTTTTTGGGGTTCTAGACATCTTCCTGGGCTCTCAAGACACAAAGCAAATGAACAAAGTTTCTGTCTTTATTTTACTGACCTCAGCCAACACATTACGTCTGTGGGGCCCACCCTGACTTGCTTCATATGCGAGACTCCGCGCTAAGCGTCTCCACAGCGTATTATCACCCGAGCACCCTTCTTTATTTCATGTTGCACTTTATTACAATCACGTATCTAATTGAATATCTTCCCTTCCCATATACTATTCATTGGGACAAGGACGGAGGTGTTTATCTTGTTGACCATTGTGTTTACCAAGTCTGTCATAGGTGCTCAGTAAACATTGATTGAACGGATGTATGAACCAAAAAGCTCACCGGATCACAGGAAGCAACAGACAAGTTCAAAGTACCCGTGGCCTCCTCCTGAGTGCACTGAAAGAAGGGCAGACAGGCATGATAAGAGCGAGCAAAGCAATTCTTCTCTAGCCCCAAAGCCAACAAAGACTCTGTAAATGAGACCTTCTAGAGCCGAGTGCACGAGTCTATTCATTCGGCGAATGCATTCCTGGCAATGGAGTCTTCCTCACACGGGACATGTTCCTTCTTAATCTGGAGAGAATTATGACTCCCTCCCACACGGAAGCCTGCGAGAAGCTTCCTCAACCAAGGACGTCATAAAAGCATCCCCAGGGGGTAGCTTTGTGTCAGAAGTCTGGGCTGTCTCCCACCTGGGCCGTCAGCGGGGAGAAGCTTCTCTGGAGAGCAGTCTGCCCGGATGTGCAGGCTGGGTAGGCTGAGTTGGGAGGCCGGGAGGTGAGCAAAATGGAAACACATTTGCTGGCAGCAGTGCCCCAGAGCTTCCCATAGAGGCAGCCTCCGCAGAAGCCCCGAGGGCGGTCCGGGGGGCCAGCATTTCCCTTCTCTGCTCCTCCGTCTCTGGTATATGGAGAGGCCTCAAGAACAAAGGACACTGCAATATTTATTCAAGCCAGAAACACTCATCTAAGAGACTCACACATTGTTAGACCTAGGAGGAAATGTTAAAATCTTATATTGAGTTGTTTACCTTTATATATATGTGTGTATATATCTATATATATATCTATATATATATAGATAGATATAGATATATATCTATATCTATATATATTAATATATATAGGGGTGGGCAAAAGTAGGTTTACAGTTGCATTGCACTCTTTTGCATTAATACAGCTATTGTAATAATCACAATCTACATATCTTTTTCCATAAGGACGGCTGTAAGCCTACTCTGACCCTCCCTGGATGTTGCCCGAACATCCTGTGAATAGAGTGGAGGTGTCTCGGGCGAGTGGGTGAGTAGGGGTGCAGCTCAGATCCATAGGTGTTTAGTCCTCTCCATCTTCCATGTCTCGGCTTCATCTTTCCTTCCAAAAGGCTTTCCAGATTCCCCAAAAGCTGAGTGGGACACCATCCTAGAGGCTCAGACACTTCTGTGTGGTATCAGAATACCTGCTCACTGTCCATAGCCACCACCACCCCCGACAAGAATACATACAGTCCCCATGAAGATGACTGCATGCCTTCACTCATTGAATAAATGTACTAAAATGCCGGAGTCATTCAGTAAGCGGAGCTCCATGGAGATCGCAATGGTCGAGAATGACATGATTCCTGCCCTTGAATGCACACTCTAGAAATTTGACCATGTCCATACTTTTCTATGTAAGCCAAGTACTCATCATCAGGGAACCTCTACATGTCTGTTGAGTGAATGGGTCAAAGAGCAATGAAAGGAGTCTGGGATTAATATTGTTATTTATTGCTCCACAAATACATTTCCTAAAATTGGACCATAGCCCTGGCGAAAATAGCCCATGCTCATTTTCAGAGCTCAGATAAATAATTCAATCTGTCTCTGCTCAGACGATTTATCAATGAGGAAAAGAAGCTCTAGAAACATTTGCTTTGGGGAGATGTGGCAAGCCCTTTAAATAGAGGTGCTGGCAGCCGGAGGCGGCTGGGTATTTTAGCACCAGCAAAGAGGGTGTAGTCACTGCACTTTTTACGGCCTCTCTAGGACTGCCCAGAAAGCACTGCCTGCGTTTGTGAAGAAAATCATTTCAAACTCCTGGCCGATGTGGCACACAAACTGTGGCCTGCCCAGAACGCCCCTGCCCTGCTGACACACCCCAAGTTTGTAGGGGGCAGTGATGGACCCAGGCCCATGCAAGGTGCTGTCTATCCCAGCCCCAGTGTGGGGTCCCAGTACTGGGTAGTCATATGGAGGTGGCGGTCCTCCTAGAAGGATGGTATTTCTCTTCCGAATAAATGCAAAAGATGCAGCTATGTTGGCCACCTTTTTCCTATTCCTCCTCCTTCTGTCTCCAATAAGAATCTGATTCAACAGCCAACTTGAGCCACGAGGCAAAGGCAGAGAGCGATGTAGAGAGATGGGCCCTGCAGTCACTCACTGCTAGATCCAGGCTTTTCAACCTCAGTGAATGAACATTGGGGACCAGATAACTCTTTGTTGTCGGGGACTGTCCTGTTCATTCATTGTGGGACTATTAGCAGCATCCTTGGCCTTTTACCAAGTAGATGCCAGTAGCATTTAGTGACTCCCTGTTGTTACAACCTAAATAATATACAGACATTTTCCAATGCCCCCCTGGAGGGGGAGGAAAATCATCCCTGGGTGAGAACCACTATATTAGGCAAATGCCAGAAACTTGCTACCACTGGATTCCATGCAACAGGAGAAAACTACATCCTTATTCGTTCAAGCCTCTGGAGCCAGTTCTGTTGCTGGTTGGATGAAGCATTTCTTGTGATGCGCATACCAGGCTGGTAGAGGTGCACTCTTCGGCTCCGACCGACCACCACAGGGTACTCACTGAATAGTGGTGTGCTCCCCACTCCCTTCCAGGCTCTTACCTCTCCTCAAAGGCAACTTCCAACACGGCCCAGCTCCACTCTCCACCTTCTTAGCACCTGTGCCTTCTATTCTTGTCTACGTGAAACTCAGGACAGTGCCTGGTACTCAGTACTGTCAGCTGAGAGGCTGATATAGTCAGTGGCTAAAAGTACTGAATCTGGAATTACACAGCTTCGGTTCAAATGCTGACTCTCAGAAGCTGAGGAAAGTCTGAGTCTCATTTCTGTCATCTGTAAAATTGGGATAATTATGGTATCTGCCTCCAAGTCCCTTAAAAGGACAAAATATGTTGGTCCAAGTAGTGCATACATTTTTTTTTTAAATTAAGTGGGAGTCAGGAAGGCAGAGAGACAGACTCCCGCATGTGTCCCAATAGAGATCCACCCAGCAAGCCCCCTGCCAGGGTGATGCACTGCCCATCTGGGCCACTGCTCCATTGCTCAGCAACCTAGCTATTTTAGCACCTGAGGTGAAGCCATGGAGCTATCCACAGTGCTTGGGCCAACTTTGCTTGAACCATTCCAGCCATGGCTGCAGGAGGGAAAGAGAGAGAAAGATAGGAGGTGGTGGGGAAGCAGATTGTTGCTTCTCCTGTGTGCCCTGACCTGGAATCAAATCTGGGACTTCCACACACCAGGCTGATGTCCTACCACTGAGCCAACTGGCTAGGACTGTGCATACATTTTTTAAAAGTGAGATGATACAAAGATGGGGAAATAGTAGAGTTGAGTTCTTTGCAGAATAAACCGAGGAAAAGGAACTGGGTTAAAGATCTAGCAGTGGTGAACAGGAAGGTACCTCTGGACACTCTGCCTTCATGGATGATTTCTCCTTTATTTCAAGGGAAAGGGTTATCGAAATCAGTGGTAGCAGTGCTCTAAACTTTGTGCTGCAGACATCAAACCACATGTTTACACATTTTATTTCCAAACTATTTGAGCTTTGTCACATAGCTACAACCCAGAAAAACTGGTCAGTGTCTCAGAAGTTCATCAGACGCATCCTTCAGCATCCAGGGAGGATGTCTGTCTGTAGCACGTGGCCCTCACTGCATGGCTAAAGACATTTCCAAAGCCGAGAGGCTTGTAAACAACCCCCGCATTGATTTCCGCCTTATGCTCTGAGGAGGCTCTTCCTTCTATGTAACTCACATTCCTCATGGTGCCCTAGCGACTGTGTTCTCTTGAACTGTCTTCTCAGAAAACAGATCACAGCCTGAGAGAGTGGAGCGCCTCAAAATCACATTTAGGATGTTAGATGTATTTGGATCCTCAGAAAACAATTTGTTGTGTTTATGAGTTTCATAGCCTCTTCTCAGCCTCGTGTCTCCGTCTTCATCAACGGAGACCCAGGACGTACTCTTTCAAGCTAGAAGACAGCCCACAATGAAAGATCCCCTCAGGAAAACACAAGCCATTGGTCATGTCTCAAAGAAGCGGCATCTCTTAAGAGAAGCAGAGTGGTGTTTCTCATCTTTCTCTTTTCCTGGCTATGAGAAAGAAGCAGAGTCTCTAACGGCCAAAGTTTGTAATAATTACACCTTGGGCCCAGCCATCATCTTGGTACAGTGGGAACGTTAAAAATGGGATACCTTAATTTGAATTATTGATCAGTGAGTTCTCCCAGACAGCCATTCTCCCCCTCAGATAGGCAGTAAATCTCAGCTGACAGGGACTCACATTTTGAAAAATATCAACAAACTCGGGGACTTCAAATGTGGTCATGGACTTTCTCTCTCACACTGTGAGCTGTCTTCCTAAGACATTCTTCACAGAGTTTAGGTAACACTGGTGCTTTCAAGACACCAGCATGAGAGAAGGTGGTTTCCAAGGTAATATAGGCATTCTACGATGGTATTTCAGGACAGCGCTCCCAGATTTGACCCACGTAAACATCACCTGGGGATTCTGTAAAAATGTAGATTTGGGATTCAGTAGGTCTGGGGTGGGGCCTGAGATACTGCACTTCTAGCAACTCTCAAGTGATGTGGATACTGCTGGCTGATGGTGGGCCCTGTGAGAAAGGTTCAGGCTTGTGTGATGTTTAAAGAGACTAATCATAGGCCCGGCTCTGCCACTGAGCAGATTACTTCCCTCCAAATCCTACAAATTCTCCATTCCCTGAGTTGTAAATTGGGACAACTTGCCTTCAATCGAATGTTCATAAGCAGTGAGATCTGGTGAGGGTGTTACCCCAGGGGACCCGGAGATGGAATCGCAGACACCTGACCCACTGTTCCAAGATTAGCTAAAGCATGACCCCTGTGAATGAAGGGATGCCTCAAAGCAAACCCCAAGGGCTCAAAGAATAAATGATAGAACAGGTGAAGCGGATGAGAAATAGCATGGTCCAACTCAGGAAGGCTACAAGAATTAAGTCACAAAACTATCACAGAAATTAAGACCTTTGGAAGATACTTCAACAGCTGGCAAATTATTAGGGACACAAAGGCAGCCTTGAGAGAAGAGATTAAAATCAAATTTTATAAAAGGGCAAGAGGTAAAACAAAATCAGATAAAATGATCGCAATGGAATCCAGTAAAATAAACGTGATTTTCCATAACTGATGTATGTTCCGTATACACAGACCTGATATACCTAAACTCAACTGAAACAATGAGAAACAACATTTGAAAGAGAAATAAAATACATATTAAATGATATAGTTCAAGAGTGTTTTCCTGAAATAAGGTAATACGTGAATTTACAGTTTTAAAGTGTTGAAAGGGATAGAAGATAAAAAGAACAGCTAGGAGGAAAAAAAGAGATTAAACATAAGACAGTCATGATGCCTAAAACAAGGACCCAACAACATAAACAAAACAGAAAGCACATTTGAAGATATGATGTAAGAGAGATCACAATGCGTCCCAGAGAAAACTGGTAGAAATTCATCTATACTGAGATGTAGTATCCGTGCATGGTTCTCAAGTTGCAAAGAAATGCAGGCATCTCATGGTATACCAGTGAAGTTACGTCAATAGAGAAGAAAATCAGACTGATTTCAGACCTCATGTCAGTGATACTTCGATAGTAGAAGACGGTGGGACAATGTATAAAACACCGGAGGGAAAGAAAATGTGACCCCTGAAATTTATAGCCAAATTGTCTTTCAGTAATAAGGCAATGGACAGTTCGATAATGCAAGAACTCAAGAAATGTATTTCTTCTTCGTTGAATCTGAAAGGGTTTCTTCATTTGTATTTTGGGACAGAGATACTCTGATTGTTTCATATCATGTTTAACATGCATATGACTTTTTCTAACACGGAGAGATAAAACTTCTGACAGGGATGGTTATGTCGGTCAAGATGGGCGGGGGACCGAAGCACATAGCTATGGCCACAGTTGTGGTCAGAGGTGTCCTCTGCGAGCCACGTGCCATGGGTATTGCCACTTCCTTTTCCTGGAGTTGGTTTAGTTTAGTGGGTCGATGCATTGCTATTCACGGAGTCTCTTCTTGCTGCAAGATTGGCAGCTGGCCACAGCTGGCTGTGCCACAGAGGTGATGTGACAAACTCACCCTTAACACCCTTCTTTTCATTCATCCTCAACAAATCCCATGGCACCCCACCTCGCCCTGGTAGGCCCAGCATCCTGAATCTTCCCCACACTCATTCAACAAATACTTATTTGTGCCCAGCATGGCCCAGGTATTGTGTTTCACAGAAATGAAAATAGAACATGACAATAAAAAAGAGAGACATCAGCCTTGACAGTATCAAGTGGTGCAGTGGATAAAAAGCATTGACCTGGAACACTGAGGTCGCCAGTTCAAAACCCCAGACTTGCCTGGTCAAGGCACATATGGAAGTTGATGCTTCCTGCTCCTTCCCCCTTCTTTCTCTCTCTCTATCTCTCCCCTTTCTAAAATGAATAAATAAAAAACAAATAAAAGAAAGACAGACAGACACTAGCCCTAACAGTATTAACATTCAGCTTAGAGACAGTGCGAGGGAGGTTAATTAAGTGACTGCATACTTATTTAATTAACTAACACAGAGATTATAAGGAGGTGAGAGAAAGTCAGGGTGTTCTGGGAATGACAGAAGGGTGTCATCAGGTGTCAAAATGGTCAGAGGAATTTCCCAGGAGGAAGTGGGGCTGATGCTGAGGCTGGAAGGTTGTGAAAGACGGATAGGAGTTGGTCCTCTGAAGAACACACGAAGGTGGCTTGTGTGATGCTCTTGAGTTGGGCGGGAGTGTATGTAGCCAACGACTACTTAGAGGTCAGTGGCCTAAAGTGTCATTAGTGGGGGTGAGGGGAAGCATAAGAAGATGCTCAACAGGGAGGTGGTGTCAGATTGTGCATGGCCTGTAATGTCTTCATAAAGAGTTGACACCAATGACTTGGGCAAAATCAAGCATTTCTTCATGGTAGGATAATAAGATGCACCTGGGATTCTTCAGGAAGTTATTGACCCAGCCTTCTGTCTGGCCTCCATGTCTCCTCCATTCTCTCTCCCAACATGCCTCATCCAATAAATAATTCTTCACAAAATAAGCTACTCCTCAGGATGGGTCAAGGGCTCCGTCTAGACCCTGTCTGCTGATAATGGAAAGCTTCCTTGACCCAGTCAACCTCTCCCAACATTCCCAGTCTGCTCCAGCCAGATGTGTGCATCTACCAAGTGAGGTCTTGGTTTGTTCATAATTGCCTTTGCTGAGTTGCCCAGAGAGCTTTCCCTTTTCTAGAGTTTTCAAAAACGTTGGCATGTGTCAAGGCAATAGCATCTGAAAAAAGATCATGGGCTTTGGTATTTGTGCAGAAATGGATTCAAATTCTGTGTTGCTACTTACTGGCTGGCTGGGTGACCTCGGGCAAGACCCTTAAATCTCATTGTGCTTTTACTTCCCCATTATTAAAAGGAGGGAAATAGTAGTTGAAACTATGTATTATAGATTTTGTGAGGGTTAAATAAGATTTCTCTCTCTGTCTCTCTAGATATACATAAATATAAATATCATATATCTCAGGCCTGTTATTTACTGGAGGTTCATGAACATATAGTAGTTACTATATGTTTTATTATCATTGCTGGTGGTGTAGTAGCTATTACTATTGCTACTTCTATTACCAAGACAACTGCTACTACTGGTTTTCTTTCAAGTCCTAAATTGTCTATATTAAACACTAGATCATTGAATTTCTCAAGAAATTGGCTACATCTGACGGTGTTACTATTTAAACTACTCACTTAACAGTTACATATTATCATCTATATTGTTAGTTCCATGTAATTACCATATAAGAATGTCAGCAACTACAGTGTTTAGCAGGGCATTGTGAATGTGATAACAACATTCTAATCTGTTAGCTGATGTTAATACAAAAGGGGAGGCAGCTACATCCAGTCTCTGGAAGCTTTTGTACTTAATTATTAGTAAGTCAAGAATTACCAACCAGCCTTCTCACTTGATTTCCTGTGTATGTCTAGACTTTGAGGAAGTTGCTAAACTGTGATGAGTTTTCATATCTTCATCTCCTATCTGTGTAGCAGCTAATGGCCTCTCCTGCATCCCCTCCCACTCTCCTGGGTTCTTGATTGGATGAACGTTGGTACGAGAACCTTAGGAAACCTTCCATTTAGAGTCATATCACCCTGGTGTTGGGGGTACTCCTTGTTTCCCCTCTTTTTTCCCCCCAACTTAATCACTGTTCATTGTGATCAGAGTTTCTAACCTCATATTATACTTCTATTGAGCATCTATGCTCTCTGTCCATATGTCCCCCCCCCATTCATCCACAAGTATTGAGTGAGGTTCTTATATAGGTCAGGTCCTGTGCTATGCACCAGAGATGCAGAAATAAATTCAATACCATTCTTGCTTTCATGGAGCTTATAGAGAGTACAGTGTGGTGGGAGACCCTTCCATGACCTTCATTGATCATGATTTCAGGGTTTCTTTTTTTCTGTTGAAAAGATCAATAGCACCGTCCATGGTGTGTCTTCTTAGTGACAGAACGTCCGATATCCGGGGCGGGCTTTTGGGTTTTGCACCACTTCTGCTTTCCTTTCTTAGCATTCTTCCCGTATTATTAATTGCTTGAAGCTCATTTCCCCCAGGCCATGTTTCAGGGGTCAGGAAATGAGTGTGACTTGCCCGGCTCTCAATGCCCCAACACCTTGAACAGCACCAGGCATAGAGTGTCCAATAAATACTTGTTCAATGATGTCATAATTCTACCTGCATGGCTGTCCCCTTTGTCCAAAAGGAGAGCCCTTGTTCCCTTCACACAGTGGACATTACTGGGAGGATCAACCTGGACTCCGACCCCAGGTTGAATGCCATTTTCACCACGTGTGACATAAACGACCTTGGGGAAGTTACCTAGCCTCCCCAAGATTCTGTCCCGTCACACGCAAATGGGGGGAACAAGGGTACCGAGTCCATGGGGTGGCTCTGAAGATTTACATAAGTAATCGATAAAGAATGCCTAGCAAGCCCTTAGCACAGTGCCTGGCTCATGGGAAACAGCATCTGTTGTCATTATTACTGACTCTTTTCTTTGATATTTGAGATAGGGTATTGGGCAGGGCTGGCCTGGCATATTCTCATTTTAGGAAGAGATAGCTACTTGGCTTTCTCTCTCTCTCCTCCTCCTGAAATCCCAGTGATGACTGAGGGAGATGCTCACATTTGCCACGTGGGCAGGGGAGGTCCATTTCTCCCCAGGCATTTTTGACACATTTCTTCTTTAAAGGAGAGATACTGTTATGCATGTTGTTCTGCGCCGTGTATGTCCTCCTTGCTGAGCCACTCCTTCCATAGAGATGAGTCGTCGATGACTTCAAGTACCCCGGAATAGCCTTCCTGTGTAATGTCCAGCTGTGAAGGACCCTGTGTCAGGGCAGCATACAGGGCAGGCACACATGGAAAACACATGCTGACATGTGGACCAGGATTGTGGGTAGAGATCTGATGGTTTGCCAGAATTTTCCATGATAGGGGCTCTTTTCAGACTCCAGAGAAGTAGATCTTAACTTCATTTGGGTGCTGGGGAACTATTACAAACACCTTTGAAAACCTGATATAATATCTGAGATACCGACTATTTTCATTACTAACCGATCAGGTCTGACTTATAAGAACGGGCACGTGCTATATGTAATTGATACAGTGATACTAGTTCATGCCAACTGAACAGCAATATAGCTCTTTGCAAACAATCTATGACATTCATGGACCTCTGCTCCCCCCATATAAATGTCAATAGCAAGCATTATTTCTTAAGTACCTACTCTCTCTCAGGCCCCAGCCAGCCCTGGGGTTATAGCAATGAATAGTCTCCACTTGGTCTCTCAAACTAACACTGTGGTTGAAGAGACATGTTAAGCCAATAATCACATCAATTCCTACATAATTAGAATTGTGGTAAGTGCTAGGTTGGGCAGGGGAAGGGGGTGTAGCACAAATCATAGGCCTTACCCAGTTTGGAGACTTAAAGGTAAAGGTGGAGCACATTATGAAGACCTCATTAAAGGAGCTCCAGTGAATCTCATCCCAAAAGGATGAGTAGGGGTCAGGCAGGTGGATGTGGGAGGAGAATGTGCCCAAGAGACTGTAGGCGAGGAGACCTTGCAGATGGGGAGGAGCAGAGACAGTTCGGATGAGTTTGGAGCATAAAGGAAAAGCAGCTGGTGGTGAGAATTGACACCAGAGAAGTAGGCAGAGCAAGTCTGCATAGCTGAGCAGACTGCGATGAGAAGTGTCAAGAACTTACCAAAGGTAAAGTCCATTTAGCAACTCAAAAAGGACTGGACTCCTAATCAGGTCATTGTCACTATAGATTTTATGGGTCAATTTCAGATGCTGGATTTCACAACCAACCACCAAAAATTGTTTTAGGTAGTTGAGGTCAGAAACCCATCTTCCAATTGCAAGACATCCATCACATTCTTCCAACTATATGTCTACCCCCATCTATCCATCCATCCATCTGTCCATCCATCCATCCATCCATCCATCCATCCATCCATCCATCTGTCCATCCATCCATCCATCTGTCCATCCATCCATCCATCCATCCATCCACCCATCCATTCGTCCATCCATCTGTCTATCCATTTATTTATTGCCGTTTTTGAGTATTACCAATTCTCCAAGAACAGCACTGTGCTGGTTGCTGAGGCACCATGGTGGATAGGATACCATCCCTGCCTTGAAAACCCTTACAGTCAAATAAGAGAGACAAGTCAGTAAGAAAAGACAATACAGGGGATGCTCGGCTGGGATGGGGTTAGCATTCAGCATTAAGAGAGTACAGAGGAGCCAGGCCTTTCAAGATGAAGTGGTCTAAGCTGAGACATGGAAACTGAAGAGGGTGTGGGGGGGGGGGCAACAATGTGACGGGAAGTACAGATGCCAAACGGGGATGAAGATGGAGGTGGTTGACAAGCAGTTACTCATTTCAAGGTACTTGGATGAGAGGACGGGATGGGGTGAAATGGAGAGACAAAGGACTGAAGAGGAAGTAGGGGTCAGGTTCATGGACTTTAAACAAAAGTCACTGGATAACCAAACATGGGCCCAAGGGGTAGAGGCTCTCGGCGGGGCCACACAGCTTGTGAGGTGCAGAGCCCAGGTGGGGACGCGGGGCTGTCTGAGTATGCCGCCTTCCCATTACACCGGGCTCCCACTCCATTTCTTCCCAGACCGATCATTTCCAATTGTGTGGACTAGTGATTTCCAAGACCGACGTGAGGACACCCTTAATTATCTAATTACCCTAGGCAAGGATGTACAGTTGCCAAAATTTTCCCAAAGCAAGTTAGTCTGAAATAGCTTAAAGGAAAAAAAAAAATCATACGTGTAAAATATCTAAAAGATATGAAGCATTGGTTATGTACCAAGCGGTGTGCTAAATGATCTTGCTCCCTTGTTAGGTGGATACCTCTGTGGTCTCCATTCAACAAAAGAAGACATGGATGCTTCGAGAAAGGATCTTTCCCATGTATATTTAGCAGGTTGGGAAGCTGGATTCGAACCTACGTAGTCTGACCCCAGAAGCTCCACTTTCAACCACGTGACAGCACCGTACATACACATGTCTCCATCAGCACAGCAGACCGACAAGGCCCACTTCCACCCAAAGGAACAGTTAGGAGGAAAGTGGAGCTTACTAATGCACATAGAACCTCAGAAGAGTGCGGGATCAGTTGCACCGCACATGCTCAGTGTAGCCCAGGAAACCGCCGTGGCGATGACCCTCGAACCACACGTGCCAGTGGCTGCCCGTCCTTCAGGCTTTAGCTGCAGCTCTCTCTCTCGTCTTTGCTGAGGACAGAACTTTCCTTTCCATGCAGATGCTTCCCCTCTAAACTTTCCTACAGAAGAAGACCCCGAACCAGCTTTATGGGGTGCATTTCAATTTGCTGTAAGTTTTCTGGGAGCATGAGGAGTTTTAGTGTTATGCCAAGTGACAGATCTGCCCATCCTCTTTTCTTCCCCCTTTCTTTCTTTCTTCCTTTCTTTCTCTCTCTCTCTCTTCTCCACGCTATGTGCAGTTTATATAGAACATCTGGTTTTAAAAGTGTCGCAATTTTTAAACATATTAGAATGCTCGTGGGATCAGAATATCAGCAGCTGTCTATTGTGGTGAACCACACGTCTGGAAAGCATTCCTTGAAACTGAGTTCTTAAATAAACATGAAGCATCTATAACACAAGATGCCGAGCAACAGCCATTTGTAAACTGAATATTTAGACCAGATGAGGTGCAAATGATGGTTTTCTTGGTCTGTCAGAGTGGGGAGGGAATCTTAATTTTTTTAGCCCTGAATTTCTCCAGAGATCTTGGGCCTTTGAGCTAAGTCAGGCATCTGGGGGTCGTCACTAAAATACCTGCCTTTCTCTGCATCCTCTCCCAAATCTGCCAGGGTCTGCTGGTTTGACTTTATTCTCTTACCCTTGTCCTATCACTGACCCACCGTTTATGAAACTATGTTTCTCCTCCCTATTTTTCCCCTATATCAGGATCCCCTGAAAAGTAGATAATACTTGACGTTCATCTATAGCTACTCCTTTCTCTTTTTTCCCTCTGGCTCCTTAAGTCTTCAGGAGAGGATTCTAGATGTGTGTGTGAGTGTGTGTGTGTGTGAGTGTGTGTGTGTGTGTGTGTGTGTGTGTGTGTGTGCGCGCGCACGCGCACGAGCGTGTGCATGTGCACATGCGTGTGTGAGGATTTCCAACATTTATCAAGCACTTATTTGTGTCAGGCACCATTCTAAGGTCTGTCTGTGCATTGAATAAATTAATCCTCCCAATAATAACTCATGGTGCAAGAACTATTATTATTATTATTATTAACAGCTTACAGATGGGCAAACTGAGGCACAGAGAGGTTAAGTAACTTGAACAAAATCACACAGCTTGTACACTGTGGTGAATTAAATATTACCTATAATTAAAACTAGGAACCATTTTTTCCATGGTATGATCAGGATTCTGTTTGGGACTATAGGAGAGGTAGATTATCACGTTTCTACTAAACCAAATCTAAATATTTAATTTTACAAGTACAGACATCCTTAAGGGCCCAGTGGGGCAGGGGCAGGATAGCTGCAGAGCTCTTTAAAAAATTTATTAATTTTAGAGAGAGGGGAATGGAGAGAGACAGACAGACAGAAACATCGATCTGCTCCTATATGTGCCCTGACCAGGAATCAAACCCAAAACCTTTGCATATTGGGACGAGGCTCTAACCAACTGAGCTAGCCAGCCAGGGCAGCTGAAGAGCTCTTGACAAAGTTATGTGCTTTCTTCACTGACTCATATTTCTGTTGCCCAAAGGATTCCCGGCCAATGTCGGTATGACGAACAGCTGAGAGAGAAAGAACTCTGTACTTTATCTAGGGGTGATTATGACTACTTCATTTCGACCCATCTCTAAAGGCCTATCAATAAAATGAGGCAGAAGAGAGGGCAAATCATGAACTTCATTAACTTTCTTTAAAATGAACTTCATCAATATCTACCACAGTTCAGTTAAAAAAAGAAGTGTCCACAGGGTGGGGGATAGATTCACAGTGTGCGATGGTGTGCACATGATGAAGCTTTCATTACAGGTGTACAGTTTTTTTTATTCCGTTTCTTCATAGTAGGCCTAAGTTCCTAACAATAAAAAGAGATGGGAACATTTCTTAACTAGGCCCTTTTCATCATATTTATCATTAACTCCAGGAGGCCCTGGGCAGAACCCCACTTCATCAGGTCACTGTCTATATTCATGCCTGGGCTTCCTGTGAGCCTCTGATTTCCTTGACCTAAAGTTGGGTGCAGTGGCCTTCGTAAGCAGACAGATCTGACTTGGGCTGCGTTTTTCCCCATGGAGTGCAGGCGACTTGGAAATAAATGGCTCTGAACACTTGAACTGGACTCACAGGGCCCCACTTAGGGAAATGCCGCCTCTACCTCAAGCTCCTGTTTTCACTTTGGTGTTAATTCTGCCACAGAGAGGCTCTCACTTCCTTCCCCAGTAGAAAGCCAAAATCGACATTTAAATGGAGACATTGCAGGCAATAAGGTCCAGGAAAGCAAGGAAACACAGGCCCCCACTGTGATTTAACTGGAAATCAGCTCTGATGAGTGAAAAGGGGCGGTGTGTGTGTGTGGGGGGGGGGAGGAACAAGAGCAAGAAATGACACGTGAAGCGGTCCACGATTTTCTGTTGGAAAAAGGTGGAAAACCAAACTAAACAAAAACAAAAGGGGACTGATTTGGAGAAATTCCAGTGAACAGAATGTTTTCTACGATAGGGTGTTTTAACTGTAATAAGGGCCTATTTGAGGCATAGCTATGATGGGCTTATCTCGGTCTTCAAACAACAACACAAAGAGAACAAGGGCAGATAGGAGGATGGTTTTTTTTTTTTTTTTTTCAGACTCATATTTCCAAACCTCATAAAATATTAGTAGCTGCATCAGCTATAAAAATTAATGGTTCCAGAGTCTATTGTGTTACCCTCTTCAATTTCATGTTATCACTGTTCTTTTTTTTTCCCCTCTCTTTTAGTTTTTGTCTTTCTATCTCCCTAAGTTGTTTGGGGTCCTGGTGTTTATGAGCTTTATAAGCTTGATAAGCCGTGGAGGGCAGAGTTTATAACAAAAAGGGTCGAACAAAAGCTCGCCGATTTCTGATTCCTTACATTAGCTTCTATGGTACAGTTAGACTGTGATAACAGATCGTTGTCAAAACAGAGGACATTGTCAAAACAGAAAGAAAAAAATTCTGGTCTTCATTATTGAGTTTGTTGCACACTCACTTTTTCTTTCTTTCATTCTTCTTTTTTTTTTTCCTTTTTAATAGCAAAGACTAACACTTTCAATTTCCTCAGGCCTAACCTGGCCTTTTAAAATGTTTTCAGGCCACTACGAGCACCAAACTCAATTCCGAATTTGCATTTGCATAGTATAATTTTTACCATCAATTAATCGATCATGTTTAAATTCCTCAAAGTACTCAGTGAGTAATAACTAACCCTCGGGTGCTGTAAAAAGTTAATTTCCAAACACAAAGGCCACTCTGACTTTCAAAAAGCTGAGCTGAGTTTCCCATTGAGTCAACCCCCCCCCCCAACATTAAGAAAGAAAAAAGAAGTCTGTGTTTTATTTTACGAGCATCTTGAAGATTAGTATTTTCTTTAAGGAATAAAGGAAAACATCAAGGTTGTGAGGCCAGGAAGGTAAATTGGGAGTAGATTATAGAAAGCTAGTCCTAGAAGATTCTATCTATCCTACTGAGGTTCATGATAAATGTCACTGTGCCAGGGCATTCCTTTCTTGGGAGCAGAATGGCCACTCGCCTATAGTCATAAAATGCCCGGCTAGGTGACCTAGTATCTAGATATTGGAATTAGGCTATCCAATCATACAGTGATATCCAAAACTGAATGTACAAAGGCATTCGATAAATAATTGGAGTAGTAAGGATCAGGCAGGACAGGTTTGAGAACGAGAAACCTCGGTTAGAGACCCCGTTCTACATCTAACTAGGTGGGTGGCCTTGGGCAAGTCACCTAAGTTTGCCCTATGATAATGCCTATCTTCAAAGGTTGTTGCCAAGAGGTGATTCAGTTATGGATGTGCTCTGTGAAGCTTGGGGCAGACGGAGGGTTTAGCCTTCTCAGGATAAACGCCTGTGCCTTAGGGAAACGCTTTCTGCCCTCTGTCGGCTTTGTTTGAAATGAGTTTATCGGGGTAGACGAATACTACCACTTCTATTCATCACCATGAATTTAACCATATAGGCATCCAGTTGCTTGTTTCCACCTTAGTTGTAGATAAACAGTAAATGATAACTCAGTCACTGGCCCTCAGGAAGCACAACCCGGTATTTATAATAACTAAAGTAATTAAACTATAAGAAAACGAATTGGTTTGGAGTGTGTAATAGGTGTTGGTTTGGGTTTTGCATCCCTGGATGTTCTCCTCCTTTTCCTCCTCCCCTCCCCCCAAGCACCGAGCCCCAGGCCTGGCTATAGCTAGTGCTCAATAAATAAATGTTTGGTGAATGAATGGACAAACGATGGGAGAAACATAAAGCCAATGAGGTGGAATCTAATTCCACGGGCTGCAAATCAACATCAGACTGCAAACGAGGGTCATTTTCACAGGCATATATCTCAGGGTCACGTGCAGTTAATCAGAATACAGCATTTGATTTTTTTAATAAGCACAAGACAGATTATATATTCTTTCACCTGGCCCCTAAATAGCATCCTCTTCAACTCATTTCAAAACCGAATGGGCCGCTCGAAACACCAAATCGAATGCTGATGCGGGTTGGCATGTGGATAATTCACAAAGGCTGAACTGTCACAGCCATGACAAAATCAACCGTGTCCAAAAGAGTTAGTGGAATGGATAGGGCGTCCTTGTGGCTATAAAATTGCCCCCAATTTTTCAAGTAAATTGCTCTAGCCAGGGTGTCTTGCCCTGGACAGCCCCGAACACAATTCTTCTCCATGCGGACCCAACTGGAGACTTTCACTTTGGTGAATTAAAAGTTTGTACGTCTGTCAGTTTCATGACCCAATCCATTGAATCTGAGAACAGTCCAATGCAGACCTGTTTATAACTTTGGCTTCCCTATAATTCTTTGTTCCTGAGTCAAACGCCATGGTATTACTGTTCATGCTTTAGTAAGTACTGAGTTGACACATCCTCTAAGATTGTCCCATTGAGATGGCTTTGGGGGAAGGCCCAATCCAGTGGATAGTTCTGGTCCCAACATGCCTGCCTGCCTGGCAGGAGCTCTACTTCTCACCTAGCCATGTGACCTTGGGCAAGTGACTTAGCACCTCAGAGCATCAGTATTGTACCTATAAAATGGAGATGGTGCTAATAGCACCAATCTTAAAGGATTGCTATCAAGGATTTTATGAGCTGATGTTAAAGAAGCACCTAGAACTTTCCCTAGTACATAGTCAACACTATATGAGAGTTTACACTTGTATATTAAGTCTACATCAACTACTATATATTAAGATTACATTGCAAGCCATATTTATATAAAACCATTAAACTTATATTTACTTTTGGGGAAAAAAAATTACTTCTTCCACTCTGTTGCTTTTAAATCTGAAACCAAGACCTAAATGATGTTGGCTATCTGATGCAAAGCTGCTCCCCGAAACAACAAAGGCTATTATTATTCCCCAAGGGTGGAGGCTGATATTTCAAAGGGCACTCAAAGCCACATGCACAATATGTGGGTTTTCTTGCAGGAACAAACCAACTAAAAAGTCACTGTGTATTTTCTTGGAGCTGAAATTTCACTTGACAACATGAAGGAAACTAAATGAATGAAAAAACAGTGGACCTATTTCTATATTAAAACAAAAGTGGATATATCGTGGAAGGAAGTAGAAATTTCACTACTGTTCAGGTGATATATATATATATATATATATATTTGAATATATGTTTTAAAATATATATTTTAATATATATATTTAATTCAAATATATATATTTACTTTAAATTCATAGTTTTAGAAAATACAACCAAAATGCATTCTTAGAAAAAAGAAACAAAGAAGCAGGACACATAAAACTCAAGCCCCGTGTTTTAAACTATTAGGTGAAGCAGACAAAATTACTATGTCAAATTGCTATAAAATTTCCTAAATGCAGACCTGCCATCTCTATACTTACCTTGTTTGAACTGGTAAGGAACTGTCTGATGCCCAGACCACACTTGCCAAGCGGCCCATGTGACCTGCGGGTGGGACTCTGAGCTGAACTGAGTGAGAAACAGGGCCCTGCTTGGTTGCAGGGTTCAGGCTTCTCACTAATTAGCTTCATTCTTGTGCAAAATACTGGATCCTGTGAAAGCCCAGCCATGAGCTCCTCTGACTCCCTGTTGGTGGCTCAGGCAGAGTGGGGCCTGGACCACCCCTTTGGAAGGATGCACCTGGGTCCTTAGCATGTCCAAGGTCCTGGCCTCAGTTCCACACTTTACTGTAGCTGAGAGACACAGCTTGCTAACATAGCCCTGTTGGAGGTGAGAAGCCATCAGGAAATAAGCAAGGCAGTGAGGGGGTTAATTTAATGATTTGGGGAGTTTATCTAAGAACCTTTCTGAAAATCCATGGCAAACTAAAGCCCTTCTCACTAGAAAGGCCCAGTGTTCCAGGTCCACATACATGTCATGTATAAAGAAATGGTTCCAGCCCTGGCCAGTTGGCTCAGTGGTAGAACATCGACCCAACGTGTGGATAAACAGGGTTCAATTCCTGGTCAGGGCACAAAGTAGAAGTGAACATCTGCTTCTCCACATCTTCCTCTTCTCTCTCTCTCTCCCTCTCTCTCTCTCTCTCTTTTCCCCCCTATAGCCATGGCTCGATTGGTTCAAGCATATCAGCCCCGAGCACTGAGAATGGCTCCATGGAGATTTCGCCTCAGGCACTAAAAATAGCTTAGTGGTAAGCATGGCCCCAGATGGGCAGATCATTGACCTCAGATAGGGGTTGCCGGGTGGATGTCAGTCAGGGTACACACAGGAGTCTGTCTATCTCCCCTCTTTTCACTTGGAAAAGAAGAAAAGTAAAATAAAATAAAACAAAATGAAAGGGTTCTGTGATCACCTGAAATCTATCGGATGTCCTAGTGTGCACCCCAACTTTAGGCTTAGTGGTATAGACTATTAACTAAACTGGACACCTATAAACAGCCCTGCCAGGAGATCTTTCCACCTTCTCTTGATACTTTTATCTCTATAGTCACGGCAACCCTTTGCTCCTTCTCATGACCCCTGGCCAGCCTGACTTTCAGTCCTATCCCAGAGGCTCCAGAGTGCAAGGGCTTCATTCAGCCTTCAAGGCCTGGAAAGGGCATGATGCGATTAGCTTCGTCTGCCTTCTTAATGATTCTGGGAGTAACCAGGCCTGCCCCGGACAACCTCTCCATGATGGTACAGCGATGAGCAGACAGGTGGGTACTGGCCTTCCTGGTATGAGGTAGCGTCTCCTGGAACTGACAGCTCCGCCCCAGACTCAGAAGTTTAATGATGGGCTTCAGGTGGGGCTTGGGTGAGAGATGGTATTACTAAAAGGAGGGCTTAGAGCTACAATTTCCAAGTGCTTAGGGAGCGACTTTGAAAGCCAAGCACCATTTCAGAAAGGCACCGCTTTTAAGTCTTATCCACCTGGCCAGGATGCCGAGCTGAACACAGTCAAAAAGTCAGAAACCAGCCTGGGCTGTGGAGATAGTATAATGAACGCTGCTAGTTGTCTATCTCATAACCGCTGCCCTAGTTTTCCTTCCTAAGAGCACCCTAATTTTGTTCAGATACAATCAATACAGTAATAGCTAACAGTTCTGCTTACCACGAGCCAGTAATGTCAAAGTGTCTGGCATTTTTTATTAACGCATTCAAGCCTCATAACCACCCTGTGAAGTGGACATAATATTACCTGTATCATACGATTGGGAAACTGAGGCACAGAGAAATCGATAACTTGCCTGAATTCATATAGCTACTAAGCAGTACAGGCATGACTTGACTTCCCATTTTCTGGCGGTGAGTCCCAGCTGTTAATCAGCATGCTGTACTGCCTTCATCCCAATTCCATCTCTAGGGGTGGGTCTTGATTTGTTTAAACCAATCAGAACATGGCATTTTCCTGTGGGGACTGTTATTGGTCCCCACCAGACATGTGATCTGAGATGGAACAATCAGAAAGAAGGAAGAACTGTGGCCTGCAACTAGGAGCAGGCAGTATGTTGCTCCTTATTGTTACATCCCATAAGTAACCCATGCCAATGCTGGTGATCACAAAGTAGGAAAATGAGGGTGAAATCCTAATGCTTGTGGACATCACTGACCACTGAATCAACTAGTCCTGGAATCTGCCCTACTTCTGCTAATATAGATGATATGTACTATATAAAACAATGCACTTTTCTATTGCTGAAGACAGTTTGTATCTGCTCCTTGTTTCTAAAAGCATTCAACCTGATATAGATGAGCCAGTCTGAGTGGCCATTGACTGAAGGCCAGTACGGACACTTTGAGAAGTGACAGAACACCAGATTAGGTATCAGAGACTAACACCTTCATCTTTAGGGAGAGGTCAGCTATGTAGCAGGTCCCCAAGCCACTGGTTGCTCCTTTTCCTTTTTATTATTGTCTGGTGAGGTTGTATGCATATGTGTACATGTGTGTGTGTGTGTGTGTGTGTGTGTAAATGTACACCACACATGCATGCACTTGGTTGGCTCCTTAAAAGGGGCAAAGGAAAGATGGGGGTGGGGATCCACCTCTTGGACCTACTGGGCTTTTTTTAGTGGTTCTAGTCAAGGCTGAGTAACTTACCCAGAATCCTACAACTGGTAAATTTCATAGCCAATATAACATGCAGGTAGGTGACTTCAGAGACCATAAATTAGCCACTACACTTTCTTCTTAGATCAAGTTCTCCAGAAACAGAGTCCGAAACAGGGTTGAGCTACTTGATTTGTTGAAGGAGGGAGGGAACGAGGGAGTGAGACAGGGCAGGGGAAAGAGATAAGTAAAGATGCACAAGATACCCCTGGGTCAATCAGTCAGTCAAGGAGCTGCCCCCTGAGGGGGGGGGGGAGGAAAGATGGCATACCCTCTTGGCAAGGTGGCTCCAGTTGGCTGAGAAGGGGACAGTTTTGAGCCCTTAGCAGTCAGCACAGCGGCCGGGGGACAGACACACAATGCCTGGTAAGAGGGAGCTGGGTGGATTGCCAACAAGATTGACTACAGCTTCTATGACTCGATGCTCTTCCCGTTGTCTGGAAACCCCTTTCTCAGTGATTCCACCCACAGGCAAATGCACACACATTTCCATGACCCTTTGTCCCCCACTGTCCCTCCAGGACATGGCCTGGATCTGATTTCTCTGAACATCAGTATCCCAGGGCTGCACTGCACACACCCCCCATGTCCCTCCCCTGGCCCAGCACCCAGCAGATGCCTGGCGCAGAGCAGAGGCCACAATAAATGTTTGTGGGACGCATGAATGGAGAAATGAATGGATTTCATGAATCCACACGCTGCTAATTTGGAATTTGTGATACGTTGGAGACAGGATATTTATTGAGTAAAAGTTTGGAAAAAAATACTCTAACTTAGGCTTTTACTGCTTATGTAGTTCATTACTAAGGAATACAAGTCTCCAGTCCCTCCTGCTCCCCCCCCTCCCATTACTTTCCACGTGTTATAATATGGAGAATAATTACAACTCAAGCCATGGTCTTTCCTTTAAAGACACAGCCAGCTTCTGTTATAATTAGACCTTCTTGGTTAATTTGGAAGAATTTTCTTCACCCCTAGACCTCCCTACCCCCTCCCCGACTCCTGAATCCAACTAAAGTTTCACAAGCTTTCGATAATGAGGACTTCACTTTCAGTTCAGCGGAGGTACAATACTTGAGGATGGATGCTAGGACACAGCTGATTCTAAAGTCAGTTGTTTCTTTCAGTAAAATGCAAAAGAACAATGATGACAAGACTTGGTCATCGATTTCACTTGTTGTCCATTTGACAGTGCAAAGGTCTTCCATTTGAGATCCAGAATTTAGGAAAGGGGTAGACTGTGCAGCGGTGAGGATTTTTGCCCCCTGCTCTTTTGTGGACAGGCTGCTGGGGACATGGCCAAAGAGGAAGTATACTTAGGGGCAATGTTTCTCAAAGTAGTCCCTGGACAATAGCGTCAGCATCACCTGCCAACTTATTGGAGATGCACGTTCACAGGCCCCACCCCAGAGCTCCTGAATCAGGAATTCTGAAACGGGGTCCATCCAGTAACCTGCATTCTAAAATGCCTTTCGGATAATGCTGATGCTTCTGAAGTTTGAGAACCACTGACCTGATCATTGAGAATCAGGCAGACCTTGTTTAGATTCTCATGTGCTACTGTTAGCCTATGAAATCTCCTTAACACCCCCCCCCCCCTTTGTAAAATGTGAATGAACTAGTATTGCTGTGAGAATTGATGAGTCTATGTATACAGCAGGCTCTTGACACAGTGCTGGGCACAGATTGCTTTCTCTGACACCCCTAGATTATGGGTGGATGGAAGAGAAACGTGGAGAACAGGCTAAGTCTTCCCATTTTCTCTGTGAGCAGCTTGGAGTTCTGAGTGGAGAGCAAAGAGGAGGCCTTTAGATAATAGGGAAACATAGTATCTATGATCCAGGAGAGAGGGAGAAGAGCAAGATTCCTGGGCCGTCCTAAGGACCCAACAAATGTGTATTGAGGCTTATTCTGGACCGTTAGAGACTAGAGAGCAGAGATGGACAAGCTGGGCAGGTCCTCAGCCCTTGGAGGGACTTCTCGGTTAGTAAACGGGTTGGGCATCATGTTTGGTGAAGTCAGCATCTCATAGAGCATTATCATGGGGGATGGGGTAGCTTCAGCAGGTAGATCCACAGACTCTGATGAACAAATATCCAAGGCAGAAGACTTGTAAAGGTGAGAGGAGGGGATGAGGGGTGGTCTCAAAGTACTCATCATCTTGGCTTGCTGGAGTCTTCAGGGTGACTGTTAGGAAAATGTTTCTTCTCTTCTTCTCTTTCCAGCGGTACTATGTGCTCTCCTCCCTTAGTCCCCAGTTCTTCATTCCCAGCCTCTCCCCACAAGACCTCAACTCAAGAGTTCATTCTCAAACATCACAGGTATGTGAGATTCACTGTACCCGAGGAGAAGGATCCCTGAGAATACCGGCAGTGATAACGAGGGCCACTTCCTGTGTGTAAGACATGGGCTGGGCTTTTCTTTTCTTTCTTTTTTTTTTTAATATGCCACCTATGATTTCATTCTCATCACAATTCCCGGAAGTAATTAGCATTCTTTTCTTTCCCATTTTACAGACCAGAAAACAGAGGCTTCAAGAGATCAGACAACTTGCTCACAGTACAAAGCTGGCGAAGGACCCTCCGGGCAAGCTCAAGCTTACATACACCTGGGGGAACTTGAGTGCAGGAACCCCAGGGCCGGGGGTGGGGGGGGCTTTCCTCAAGGATTCACAGCTGCCAAGGACCCTAGCGGGGACCGAAGCCCTAACATATGTACTTTCGTTTATGGCAAACCACAATACAATAACAGTTTTGTGGCAGATGGTTAAAACCCTTGCACAAAAAGAAAAAGAGATTACGAAAGCTACTGGTAACATAGGCCGAAAAGTCCTGGAATTTCAGATTTGTTTTAGCTGATTTGCACAATCACCGCGGCGGGGTTTATATAGAAAACGTATGGCGCAGGCTTTTGATGGCCAGGAGTAATAAATCCGTACAGCCCTCCCCTCTTCCCTGCAACAAAAATCCTTTTCTTCCCTGGCTATTTAATATGCAAGGCAGATTGGGACATTAGCAGTGCAAAAGGGTAAATAATCTGGTAATTGATCTGGGATTTGTGGATTTTTACCTCAAATTTTTGTTTATGGTGGAAGGTCGTAAGCTATACAAACCTCTATTGATCAGAGTCCTTTGTTTAAACAGGACCTACTGTATTTATTTGTACTGCTCCCCCAAAGTCAAACAAAAGGGCAGCCATCTCGCTCAACCTCGGCATGGCACGGCGGACATGTGGCCCGCTCGCTCGGCGTACAGCTGTTTCCAATCTGCACAGTTTGTCTTTCGTATCCGTATGAGATGGAGCGGCCTGGCCTTCCCGTGGCCTGGGATACAGGCCAGCAGGAGGAGATATGCACTAAATTAACCCTTCCCGGACAATGTTCCTGCCTGCCGTTCACACTGCGACATGATGCTTCGAAAGTAGGATGTTTCCCTCCAGAGGCAACCTGGGCACTCAGTGTCCCTGTCTGGAATCGCTGGGTGCACCTAGGAAACAAGAACCCCTTCCCCCTTCGCCCCTATCTTTACTCTCTGGCCTGATGTCCCCAACGTCGACAGTTCTTCATGCCCCTTGGGACAGGTTTGGGAAGGAGAGTGATTTTCTCTGCTGCCTCTGGGTGTTCGGAATCACCCGGCCTAGAAGACAGCCCGGATATACTCAGAGTCAGGCTGGCTGGAGTCTGGGCCTGTAGAATGCAGGGAGGCTGCCATTAATAGGGTCCCTTTTTAATACAGTGGGCTTAACTGTGTCCCATGATCTGCTTCCCTAACACCAGACTTAGCCCAAGTTTTCTCATCCCTGGCAACCTTGACATTTGGGGCTAGAAAGTATTTTCTTGGCTGTGTGTTCTGTCCTATGCATTGCGGGATACTTAGCAACACCTCTAGTCTCTACTCCAGATACCAGCAGTAGCCCCCATCCCGAACTGGGAAAACCCAAAATGTCCCCAGGAACTCCTTACTGTCCCTGAGGGGGGGTACAGTCTCCCCCAGTTGAGGAGCCCTGCCTTGGACAGGCTGTGTGCTGGCTGTCAATGGCGGAAGCCTTGGAGCAAGCAGGAGCTCTCAACTCCTCTGGCCGCCCAAGTGCTGTTCAACATTGGCCAAGTGTCTTCCCCTCTCTGGTCCCAGTTTTCTCATTAATGTGGTGCCCGTGGAAGGTCTTCACTTTCAGAGCTGCTCTGGGCATCCAAGTCAATGGGGTGTGCTCAGCACCTCTCTCCCAGCCCGGACTGAGGGACATTTGATACACAGCCCTCACCACTGTCACCCCAGGGAAGCTTAGAGAACTCGGGCGCGAAGGCAGCTTATGTGAGATCTGCTCCAATCAAGCACCATCAGGCTTTTAACGCCCTTTGCCAATAGTAACAACTCTTGATTTTTGGAAGGAGCTCTGTGGCTTGGCAAGCAGAGTCAGAATGGATTTGCTATTTTCTTCCATCCCTGGCTTTGTTGAACTGCAGACATTCGCAGAGCTGGGGCCGAAGGCAGGCGGCTCACAAACGCTTAGTAATTAATTGCTCTGAGGAGGGAAATGTATTAAATAAATTGAGACTCTTTGTAAAATGGGGTTATTCCCAGCCTGGCTGTTACATTCTCCTGGCCGTTAAGTCTTTGGAAAATAATATGTCAGGACCTGGATGTAATACGCCTGTCTTCATCACCAGCCTTGCTACTTCCTAACTATGGAATGTTCTAGGGCAAGTTGCTTTTCCTCACGGTGCAGCCCATATTGGTAACTGGACAATGATACTGACCTCAACATATTGTCCTAAAAAATAAACAGTGCACCATAGCTGAGCCCATCAGTGTATGTGTGACACCTTTATGACATTACCCAACTACAGCTACCATCCTCATCCTCATCTTCATCAACACCCTGCTCATCATAATGTCCTTTACTGGGTGTCTAATTCATGTACAAATTCACAATAACATTAAGCCCATCACCCAAATCTACGTGCTTTAGGATATTCGGATAGCAACTCTTGATGATATCCAGATAACTTTTTTTTAAACTTTTTATCAGGAGATTTTGTGTTATAGATTCAGTCATAATGTTTGAGGGGAGGGACGGAAATGACATCTACCTTTCTCAAACTCTGACTCCACAAACTGAGCGCGGGTCTTCTTAAGCATGGCAGCGTGCGATCTGTGTGAAATGGAAAATAGGCTGAGCGAGCGAGTTGGGGCCAGGTCTTCGGAGGGAGAGCGAGCCAGCTGTGAGCCTGGGTCTCTGACAGCTCCAAAGACCTATAGAATGAGGCACAGTATTGTGCAGCTTATAATGCGATCTCGTATATATTCTGTTGGCATGTGGCCCTTTATTGGGAAAGTATGACAACCTCAAGCAGGTCACACTTTAGAGTAGAAAAAGGATTCTGGGGTTCTGACTCTGAGTTCAGTTCCCTATCCAGCAGGAAAATATACAAGCCATCCATCCTGGGGAGGGTGGGTTCCTATTTTCTCCCTTGCACACGCATCCTCGAAAATACAGTGTGTCCGTAAAGTCATGGTGCACTTTTGACCAGTCACAGGAAAGCAACGAAAGACGATAGAAATGTGAAATCTGCACCAAATAAAAGGAAAACTCTCCCAGTTTCATACCTATTCAGTGCAGTTCGATGTGGGCTCACACACAGATTTTTTAGGGCTCCTTAGGTAGCTATCCCGTATAGCCTCTACAGATTCATCACTGACTGATGGCCTACCAGAACGGGGTTTCTCTACCAAACTGTCGGTTTCTTTCAATTGCTTATCCCACCAAGTAATGTTATTCCTATGTGGTGGCGCTTCATTATAAACGCGCTGATATTCATGTTGCATTTTGATCACGGATTCGAATTTAGCGAGCTACAGAACACACTGAACTTTCCTCTGTACCGTCCACATCTCGACTGGCATGGCCGTGGGCTACTCTGCTGTATACACGGTGTTACATCATCATCTGCACATGCGCACATGCTGCCACATCATCCTACAGAAACTGGGAGGGTTTTCCTTTTATTTGGTGCAGATTTCACATTTCTATCATCTTTTGTTGCTTTCCTGTGACCGGTCAAAAGTGCACCATGACTTTACGGACACACTGTATATCTTAAGGGGTGTAAGAAAAGGATCTAGTCAGTGACTGAGAGTACCTCAAGGAGAAAGGAGAGAGAAACCAACAATCACAGCTTCCACAGTGGTGGAGTCTTTTCCACCACTTCTCCCCCCCCCCCCCAACAAGTTCCCCTGCGGGGTCCTCTCCCCTCTCCCCAAACACTGCATTCCTTGTATTTTTCCTGAACTTCTTGTTTACTTACTTTCACCGAAGGAAACAGTTTGCCTTTGGGCCATATGAGCTAGTAAGCTTCTCCCTGAGGTATGCATTTTTGCGACATGCAGAATTATATATGTAATCTGTATGTAAGTCACAAAACTGAATAGAAAATGCCTGTAAACTAACATCCTAAGGATCGTAAACCAATATTGGTGAATCTTCCTTCCCAAAGCCCTTCTCTTTTCCTTACCAAATAACTGCTATCCTACATGTTGTTTATCATTAAAAACATTTATGATACTTTTCTTTAATGCTGTACTCCTTATGCAAGTTAAGTCTCAGCTCTGCATAGCATGTATCTTTTTCCCAGCCTTGTAAAAACGTCACTATACTTTATCTTACTTGTTTATTCCTCTCCTTATTCTATCTCTAAGAGTCATCCATGTTGGTGCCTGTACTTATAAGTAGTTCATTCATTTCCCCTGCTATATTACTATGCTGTTCCATTTCTTTCTTCATCTGTTAATGGACAATGGGGTCATTTCCAGTTACCTGGTTTTTGTGCTTTTATTATGCTTTCAAAATCTAGCTCTATGGCATTCTTATACACAGATTTGCAATGCATGTAAATATGAGTTTTTCCAATTCCTAGTTGGATCAAGAAGGGGTTAGGGATTAGGGTTAGGGGTTGTAGATTTACTTCCACAGTGAACTTTCTGATTAGTAAAAAGATTCTCGTTTGTATCTTCCCAAAGTGAATTTCCACTTCGTGGCTTCCTTATAAATGGCTCCTCAGCCAAGTGTCCCCCTCTCACTCGTGCAAAGGGGGTGGCTGTAGAAGGAGAGAGTTCCCGGAAAGAATCCTGGCTCTTCCACTGACTAAGGGGAAAGCCTAAGCACTCCCCCTGCTTCTGTCTTCTGCCCCCTGACCGCCCAGTGTCTCCCTGTGATCCTGCAGGATGTGCCTCCTGTCCCTAAGACCCACCAGGACCTGTGGGCATAATACAACTTTGTTTCTCTGAGCATCTCTGTGTCCTCTTGTACTGCAGCTGAGTAACCACCACATAAAAGAACAGAAAATTAGGCCCTGGCCGGTTGGCTCAGTGGTAGAGCATCGGCCTGGTGTGCAGGAGTCCCGGGTTTGATTCCCGGCCAGGGCACATAGGAGAAGTACCCATCTGCTTCTCTACCCCTCCCCCTCTCCTTCCGCTCTGTCTCTCTCTTCCCCTCCTGCAGCCAAGGCTCCATTGGAGCAAAGTTGGCCTGGGCGCTGGGGATGGCTCTATGGCCTCTGCCTCAGGTGCTAGAATGGCTCCGGTTGCAACAGAGCAACGCCCCAGATGGGCAGAGCATTGCCCCCTGGTGGGCGTGCTGGGTGGATCCCCGTCGGGTGCATGCGGGAGTCTGTCTGACTGCCTACCCATTTCCAACTTCAGAAAAATACAAAAAAAAAAAAAAAAAAACCAGAAAATTGTTGAGACTTAGGATTTATCCTGACTCTTGCCCTTATATTATCAAAGAGGAAATCGAGACTGATCGTGTGATGCCATGGCATTTTGAATCTGGAGCCTCCTTTGCCTTTATAATGGAATGACTGTTTACACCTGTTTTAAAATGGCATGGTAAATGGCCACTTCTCTCTATCCAGGAAAGAAATGTGAACCCCTCCTAAAGGCAAGAGGAGACAGAGTTGTATAGACCAGGGGTCCCCAAACTTTTTACACAGGGGGCCAGTTCACTGTCCCTCAGACCATTGGAGGGCCAGACTATAAAAAAACTATGAACAAATCCTTATGCACACTGCACATATCTTATTTTAAAGTAAGAAAACAAAATGGGAACAAATACAATATTTAAAATAAAGAACAAGTAAATTTAAATCAACAAGCTGACCAGTATTTCAATGGGAACTATGCTCCTGTCACTCACCACCAATGAAAAAGGTGCTCCTTCCGGAAGTGCAGCGGGGGCCGGATAAATGGCCTCAGGGGGCCACATGTGACCCGCGGGCCGTAGTTTGGGGACCCCTGGTATAGACCAAGGTGATTCTTTGCATTAAGACATGCTAATGCTTGCTGTGACACCCCAGGGCCTTTGAGGTAGGACGTGCTCCCCAAAGGGGGAGAGTCTTGGCTAGTTCATGTCTTGAGTCTCCATATTTAGAATTTCTGTCTCTGACCCAAAGCCTCAGCACCTTCACCTGTCAGAGGGACATTAGAGCAGGTAACTATTAAAAAACACAACAACCATTACAAGTAATTACAGCGTTTACACCTGCTTTGGAGATCCAAGATGAAAGACACTTCATAAAGGCAGGTATTGTGACAGGTGAGCAACGCGATTAACTAAACAATCTAATGCGGAATCACATACACTCACAGAATTCTTCAGTTGCCGTGAGGCTGGGTCACGGCAGCTCCCAGGCCACTCCCAAATGCAGAAGTTCAGGGCCACCTTTCATCTCCATTCATTCAACTCATCACACCAATAGCTCCCTGAGTTCACCCCTCCTCAGTGAAACGAGGACAACCCCAGCACCCAGCCCACAGGCCTCTGCCTTCACAAAAGCATTTGCGAGTTAATTAGCAGGCTCAGTGAAGTCTTTTAAAGGCTTTTCTTTGAATGAATGCTGGCTCTTACTTATTAGCTCTTAGTTCTGAGCAAATTACTCCATCTCTCCTTGTCTCATTTTCCTCATCTACAAAACGGGATAATAATAGTGCTAAACCTTGGAGAATGCATTGTTGATTAAATAAGATATTATTAGCACAATGCCTGGCACATGGTCATTTTCCACTACATGAAAGCTATTATCAATATATTGCAAGTAATGGCACTTCCATGGAAAATGGCTAAGTGACTTGCCCAGGTTGTCTAGTGCAGCCCTTTCTCCAGGTCAGATGGAGACAGATAGTTATAATAGACATCCCTATAAATAAAACGAGCCTCTTTTTGTGCAAATAAAACTGGGTGGATGGATGTTCACCGAACTTGGGGGGGTATGTTTAGATGTGGTTTAAAAGAAAAGCTAAGTGGTATATAGAAATTCTACATGGGTTGTTAAAAGAATAGAAAGCATTATCCAGAGGTAGTTCAAACCGAGATAATAGTGTGGGGTCTATGTGGTTCGTTGATTAGGAAAGTAGTTCATGACATATGAAGATAAGAGAGAGAGAAAGAGAGAAGAGAGAGGGAGAATAAACTCAGATAAATATCTATTGGGACAGGTATGGTAAGAGAAGATACTATAATATTTCTTACTTGGGCAACTTGACATGGTGGGAGAAGCAGTCACTGGACTTATTTTGTAATAATTAATGATTATTCTTGGCAGCTAGATTAAAACAAACCCATAGAAAGGATCTCTAAGTAGCCAGATTCCTCAATTTGGGACCTGGGTTACTTACATCAAAAATTTCAGGAGAGAAGCCACCTGTGGAACTGACTCGGTGACAATCTCACCCCTCCCCCATGGCGAGTGGAAGGAAGTCAGGACAGATGGATAAACATCCTGAGTTTGTCCATCACTGAGTGAGAACCCTGCTCTTGCCGAGAACATTCACAGTGGTCCAGAGCAAGACCAAGGCTCCACCACTGCCGCACGAAGACACAGCAGGGCCCGTTTAGCTTTACTATGGCACTTGATTCTCATAGCAGCAGCCTAAGGCAGGCAGGGCAGGGCTAATGCTGACTGGGTCTCCTCACTCGACACACATGGAGACTGAGGCTCGAGCAAGCTGAGGGCCTGTCCTGAGGTTATATATACAAGCGGGCCTCCCAGGATGTGTCACTTCAAGAGTTGGGCAGATGGCCCTGAGGGACTTGGAAATGAAACAGTAAAGAGACCTGGAAGTAGGGGTTTGGTGGGGATGAGCGAGGCAGGGAGGGAGCAGGGACTGGCGTCACCTGTTCTTCAGCAAGGGAAACCAGTGGAGGGAATTACCTTTGGCTTCCCTGGATCGTACAAGCAGCCACAGTGCTCAGGCCCTGGCCAGCCTGCCTTTCTAGTGGTCATGAGCATGCTACAGGGTGTCAGGGCACATTCTGCCCTCGAGTTGGGGGTGGGTTTGGGGTGGGTTCCCAAGGCCAGGCCTCAGAAGCAGAGAAACAGGCGGGGGTCCTAGAGCGCAGGCCCCCAGAGACCACGGGATTGCCGAGGCGGGGAGACTTGCGATCTCATCAGCTAGGATGGGCAGCCCCGACCAGGAAGCCGGCTCCAGGATGAGAGACGGCGGGCCCTTTCTGTGTCTTACTTCCTATCAGTGCGGAGGGGCTCTGCGCTCAGCAGTTTCTACATGAATTTTGTTTCTTTCCCCACAGCTGTCAAAGCAAATTGATTTTCAGTCATTTTAACCCGGGTAGGTTCAGCAAACCAGGTCTCCCAGGTGAAAAGCTAGTTTATCAAAGGAGTCATTTATCCAATTCTTGGGTGACAGGGTCAGAATTTTTGAGTGATTTTAGTACACAAATCACCAGTTTCAAAAGGTGCTGGTAACAGCACTCCTAATTACCTTTTATGAAGCATCTACTATAGGTCTTTACTTCAGGTCTTTTTTTTATACGTCCCCAACAATCCTTTGAGCTAGAGAATAGCTCAACTGATGAGTACTTTCTTCTCATGCCTTCCTCATTAAATCCTAACTCGCCTATTCACTGTGCATTATTATGCCAATTATTCAGCAAATGAAACTGGAGCTCAAACAATGGCTTGTACCTTGCCCAAAGTCACACAGGCAATGACAGAGCTGGGGCTCTGACTCAGGACTGGGCGTTGCCAACACAAACTCTTTCCATCTGTGCCTCTTGGACCAAGTCCCTTCTCTCTCACCACCTATCATAGTCGCCTTCAGGTTTTGACTCACCTGGGATAGCAGGTACAAGCAGGTGCTCAGTTTGGAAACAGGAGCATTGTAAAGGAATCTAGAACTAAATCCCCAGTGAATGGTGAAGTCTGCGCCAGCCACTGTTGTGTCCAACTCTGCTGCGTGGGTCCAGGGGACCATTTGGTTGGATCCCTGGCAAGCTCAGCTCTGCATCTCTGCAGACAGCCTCCAAATGGGTAGAAATCCAACCCCTCAGATAGTCACCAACATATAATAAAACTGCGTGTAAGCAGTTAGCATAGACCCTGGGATGCACTTGGACCTCAATGCATGGTTTTCTCTGTCCCTTTCTTGACAAGGACAAAATCACCCTGTCGTTTGGTAGTAGGGTCAGATGTCAAGCCCTCTCAAACTGGCGACCTTTCTGGGATAGGTGTGATTGGAGGATGAGTTTAAAAAAATCAGTTCTCTTCCTATTTGTGCCGACTAAGTCATGTCTGAGTTACCTTTCTAGGTTGGCCAGATTTAACCAATACAAATACAGAAAGCCCCATTGTTAAATTTGAATTTCAGATAAGCAGCACGCACTCTTTTAGTTTACGCCCCATGCTTGTCTCCTCTGTGCTCTGGGCGTGAGGTCCCCCGCCATTAGCTGTTCCCCCGCAGGCAGAGGGGAAGCCCCAAAGAGGAACCGCCCACTTTGGGTATGTGGACCCAGCCAAGAAACACAAGCAGCCCCCGGTGGTGGACACGGTGCTTGGTTGCCTCCCCTTAGTAGGAACACATGGGGGAACTGGTGACTGCGAGTGCTGGCACAGGTGGTGACAGGGGAAAGGCTTGCTGTGGAAAGGCTTCATGTGCTGGGCGATGCTGCCTCATAGGGCCTTTTTCTGCAGGGGCCGTCCTTCCCATAGCCCACCGCTGGGGGCCCAGTCAGGGGAGCCCCGCCTGGAAAAGCCCTGACCCTGGCTCCCAGGCCATGCCTGCGCTGTAGGCTCACTCCTTTCTCTTTCTCCTCTCCTTACTCCTCGTGGCTTCTTCCCCCTTCTCTCCTCAACGTCTTTCTTCTTCTCTCCCCTCTTTTCTGCTGCGTCATAAAGGCAGTGAGTGGTTCCCAAGTAGCCCCGAGTTTGTCCCAGGAGACATTTGGCAATGTCTGGAGACAGTTTGGGTTGTTGCAACTCGAAGAGGGGGTGGGGGGAGTATTTTAGCATCTAAAGGGTGGAGGCCAGGCTGCCACTCAGACCCCCAGTGCACCGACCCCTCACCCCCTGCCAAGGATGCTCCAGCCCCCAGAGCAGCAGTGCGGGGCTGAGAAACCCTGTGAGAGGTGACTGAGAGATCCACCTGCCCTCGAAGCTGACTCTCCACAACCTCGGGAGATTCCCTAGACTCTTGGCCTTCACTGTCTCACCTCGGCAAGGCGAGGTCTGAACGTGGCGATCCTGAGAACCGTGCAAGGGCGCTATTCCTGACAGCTGAGAAGCTATTCCTACGACTTCTGCTGCAAGTTCCTCTGGCCACCATGGAGGGTGTGAGCGCCTGCATGGGGGAGCCTCTTGGTCCCTACAATCTATGTCTTTTGCCTTCTTGGCCATGAAGACTCAGGGCCTCTGCCCATCCCCACCCTCCTGGGACATTCCCCCTGGCCCTGTGCCTGTAGGGCTGGGCTGTCAGGATCGGCAGGCCCTCACCCCAGGGCCTCCCATGAATCCCGACACACCTCACCTTCATTGCCCAAGGGCTGGCATTAGATCAAAGAGCTCTGGTTGGAACAATATTTGGCAGCAGGAGGTGGATCAGCAAAATGGTCCCGGTTGGGGTGCAGCGGAAGCCCCGCCTCCGGAGTGCAGCGTGGAGCCCCGCCTCCGGGAGTGCAGCGTGGAGCCCCGCCTCCGGGAGTGCAGCGTGGAGCCCCTGCCACTTCTGTCAGAGCCAGAGCCGGGCCTTCTCAGTCCCTTCCCCCAGGACAGGAGCACACCCTTTCCCTCCTCCTGTCTTCCCCTACTCATGTCCTTAGACCACGAGCTGTAGGACCCTGAGGGGGCCGCAGGGCACCATGGCTGCACAGCCTGGCCACATGCAGTCCAGCTGCCCGCCTCCTGGCCTGAAATGAAACCTCAGCCACAGCAGCTACCACGGTGCAGTCCTTCGGTGTCTGCTCTGAGACGCCGATTCGCGTGGGCACGTCTCATTCTTTCCACCATCCTCTCAGGTGGATTCTAGTATTACTGCCATTTTTATAGTCATTTTAATAACTAAATCTTGGGCAGTCATTTAAACACTTCCTGTTACATGAATTTCTAAGAGCTCACTTAATCCTCACAGCATCCTCACGATGAGGTAGGAACTCGTCTTAGTCCCATTTCACAGCTGGGAAAACTGCGGTGCCGAGATGAGTTAAGTAATGGACACGGGATTCAGACCTAGATCATCTGGTTCCAGAGTGATGAAGAGCTCTTAACCGCTTTGCATATTGTCTTCCAAACTGAGCAGAAGCCGGTTCAGAGAGGTTGATTAACTTGCCTAAGGTCATGAAGCTAAGACACGTTTGAGTCAATTGCGGGTCGAGGCCTGCCGACTCAGAGCCCGGCTCTCGGTCACTGTGCCCTAGCATGCTGTTGTCTATACATGTATTTACATACTGTGGAGCACTGGTCAACACGCTAGTGGAAAACAAATAAATAAAAGATATGAATGTATATCTTTCATTTACTCCTTTATGGATTTATTTTTGAGATAGGATGGATTTAAAACACACATATATACACATATCTATGGCAATTTAATTAATTGCCATAAATATTTTTAAAACAAACCCAGGTTAACAACCCATGATTGACTTTATAATATGCAGAATCTTATGAGAACTGAAATAGTACTTTAGTCATGATCCCTATCAGGCTTAGTAAGTGAAGCTAGCCATGTGGAAATACTCTTTTGAGTTCTGATCTCGGAAACCCTTCAATGCGGACAAGGCTTCCATTCTGATAAAATGGAATGGAGCTTAGAAAGCCCAGCCAGTGAGGACCAGGACCTAAGACGGGTCCCAACCCGGTCCTGTCTGAGCCCAGAGGCATTTCTCTACCATTAGCCTATCCTGCCTCTTCTGTGGGTCCGAACTCTGAGGCAGGCCTCGGGTGTGGGTCCAGAGGCTGTGGGAGCAGGTGACCAAAGCGGCAGAGATGAACTGTGACAGTCACCTGTCCACGGGCCCAAGACCCCTGCCCCGTGTAATGTGTGTAGTACCCAGGCTCTCACTGTGGTGATTCCCCAGCGAGGCTCACAGGGCTGAATTCAATGGGAAACTACTCTACCCTCCACCCCGCAGGGTTGTAGCACTCTGCTCCGGAGCTTTGGGCTTAGAAGTTCTGAGTGTGCTGGCAGGTGTGGAGACGGAGCCCAGCAGCTCTGGGCCTGCATGTGCGAGGCAGCACGAGGCCTGCTGTCGGCTTGGAGGCAGGTGCAGGCCGGCCACTGTCCCAGCATCTGGAAACTTCCTCTAGTGCCCTCGGGGGGGGGGGGATGGCTGGGCCAGAGCTAGACTGTGCCATGCAGGGTGCTTGCTTCTTGAGGAACGTGCTGGTCTGTAATTACCAATGAGCTTCCCAAATAAGCTATAAAACGGCCATGGAGGGGTGCTCAGTGGGCAGAGGCGGTGGGTCCCTTGTGCAGAGCAGCTGCAGGGAGAGGATGGAGGGCAGACCTTTCTGCCCCTGCCCCCTTCCCTGCCCCTGCCCTCTTCCCTGCCTTCGTCTGGATAAACCCAGCTCCCCTTCTTCTGGTGGCTTGGCAGGTGCCTGCCGTTCACACGGTGAAGCTGCCCCAGACCTGCCCGTGTCGGCCCCACCTTGCCACTCCCACCTGTCTGTGCCCAGGACAGGAATTGTGCAAGAAGCCCCACATGCGAGCTGTCATCAGGGAGACGGCCAAAGAGGCTCCCTGCCTGGGGGACTGGGGCGGGGAGGCGAACAGAACAGTCTGCATTGGAGCAGGGAGACATGGGTGTGGAGGAGCTGGTGTGCTGGACTGATCAGTGACAGACAGCACTGGGGGAGAAGAGCCTCCTGCAGAAAGCAAGGCTGCCTACTAGCGCAACTGGCCATGGTAGTTGGTTCTCGGTGCCAAGAGGAGCTGCTGTCTACACGAATCCTGAGCATAATTCACCCACTGGAGCAGCGCAGCATGCATGCCACCGTCCCTCTGAGGCGAGGCTCGCCTCTTGTCCACAAGCCAAAGGAAAAGTCACCTGGCCACTAATGACATGGAGGGTGCAGATTTTACTGAAGCTTTCCAGGAAACGGGAGAGGGGATTACATCGAACACCAGAGGACTCCTGAAATCCTCTGACGGCATCATCGTCCACCCCTCCCACAGGAGCTGCCGTCCGTCCCTTTGGTCTGCCCGGGACTCCTCTCCCCATCCTGTCTCTCCTGTCACCTGGTTTTGCATCCCTCTCAACTGCCCCTCAAAAACTTTTTGCTTTTCATATCTTGGTCTGCAAAACAGAAGGCGTAACTCTTAGCAATACCGGAGTCTTGTTAGCAGATTGCGGATTATAAACCTGTCCTGGAAGCGATCCTTCCGCTAATAATAAGCTCATTCTTTTTTACTTTATTCATTAAAAACTGATTTTATATTTAACCCAAACAGAAAATGACAGACACCCAGGAACCCATCTAATCTGACTGTTATTTCCCTATCTTTCCTTCTTGCTTTCTCAAAATCTCTCTCTCTCTCTTACACACACACACACACACACACACACACACACACACACACACACACTATAAAGACTTGAAAGACCTACAGCCCATTTCTAATTTCTTCTTCTCCGGACCCCCCCCCCCCCGCCCCCGCGCATGTCTGCTGAGTGTCCTCTGGTCCGAATCCAGGACAGCACTGTGGCTATGAGTGCAGACTTGGAGGCCAGACAGCTCTGACTCTGCACCAAGTAACAGAGTAACCTGGGGCAAGTTGCTTCACTTTTCTAAGCCTCAGTCAAATAAGGAAGATGGTAAATCAATCCTGGGGACAGCAGTCAAATGCTAGTACCTTTACAGTCCCTGGAACAGAGCCTGGAATAAATAAATGCTTAATGATGTTAGCTATTATTATGACCCATAAATAACCAATAGAATAGGTTTTCTTGCGCTTTTAAAACTTGTCTAAATTGTGTCATTACATCACACACACACACACACACACACACACACACACACACCTTTTGTAACTTGCTCTTTTCATACACTTTCACCACGTTCAGAGTCCTTTGTTTTGATACATATAACTCATTCATTTTAGTTACTATAGAGTGGCATATCATGGCTGTTTTCATCTCCCTGATTACATATCCTGAAATTTATCTGGAAAAGTAAAGAGCCAAAGCAATTTTCAAGATGAGGAAGAATGAGCTGGTACTTGCTCGATTGCAGTGATTCTAAAACTTACAGGGTTTAGCAGCGCTGTCCAGTAGAACTTTCTGTAATCCTGGAAACACCTGTGCTATCCAATATGGTAGCCACTAAACACATATGGCTGTTGAGCGCTTGAAATATGGCTGGTGTGACGAAGGGACTGAATTTTTACTTTAATTTAAATATAGCCGCATGCAGTAGCGACTACCCTATCCGACAGCATAGGTTTAGAGCATCATAACACTGGGATGAAGTGGCAGAGACTACTTTATTTGGTGGACCAGTAGACCAAAGAAAGAGCAGGAGCGAGTCTAGAGACAGACGCCAATGTGTGGCATGGGCCCCGATAGTAAAGGTGTTCCCCGCCTTGATCACAGGCAGAGGATGATGATGCGATGGGGCCACCGCTTCAGAATTTCCTCCTTACAATGCCAGGTTATAAGGCGCATCAAGTCAGCCTGAGCGATTTACAGTCACACCTCACTTCATACCTCAACTAGGATTACCAAACTTCATCAATCACCTTGGTTTACAGAATTAGCCAAATGTCCTCGACTCCTTTCCAAAATAGAATCTTCTGTCTGCAGCTGACAGTGACATGTGCCTTGGACTGAAGACCCAGCAGACTCTCCACCCTGGCCTCTGGCTCCAGCACAGAGCTGGGTACTGCATTAGAACACAAGCTCAATCTGCCAGGCTCCCATCCTGGCTCCACCCCTTTCCAGGGTTAGAGCCAAGGCATAAAACTTTGCTGTAGCAGGCTACCATGTACTCATCTGTACAATGAGAATGAGTACTTCCCTCAGAAGTTTGTTGTGAGGAAGACATGATATAATGAATGTATTGTGCTCAACTCAATACAAGATTGAGTCCCTAGAGTGAGTAGGGGCTCTGCCAACATGAGCTAAGTCAATAAAAGAATATCACCACCTGTACGGCACAGGGCTTCAAGTTATGTAACAATGGTAAATTGTATTAAACGTCAACAAACAGCTCTTCTCCCCCTTAATCTATCATCCTGCCTGAGGCTTGGTCACGGGTCCTGTTTAGCCAACGGAACGAGCTCAGATGTGATCGTGTGCCACTCGAGCTGAGGCTGTCAGAGGCTCTGTGTATTTCTGCTCACCTTTCTTGAGCTCATGCCCTCCATGATAGAGAGGAAGATATTTTCTCAGTGTTGCCTCTATGGCTTGGGTCCTAAAATGAGAGGCCTGTGGGGCCTCTGGTCAAGGCCACCTCAGCCACAGCCGGTATGCAGTCCTGGCCGCAAAAGGAATCAATGATCGTGATTGTAAGCCATTCAGATTGGGGGGGGGGGGGTTGTCTGTAATATTGTTGTTGTAAAACTTAAAAGCAGTAACCCACACTCAAAGTCAGCCATTTTATACAGTTGTACTTTGAAGGGGACAGTGCTCACTTAGGTGAGCAGGTTGAGGTGTTTCTTGGTAACATGGCTTAATATATGATCTCTAATGTGCTCATAGCACACTTTTTTCCTTGGGCCAACAGCTGTGATACATCTCATCACCTCTCTGGAAATCCAGTGGTTTATGGTCCAAGAGGGGAGAACACAAGTTGAGCTCAAACTAGTAAGCATCTTAAATTTTCTTTAGGGGGAAAATATGAGGAACTTACCTCAGAATAGGAGGCTTACTCACATCCGAGCGAAAACACTCAGAATGAGTTAAACGTTCTACCCTCTCAACTGCAATTACAAAAAGAAAGTCCAAAGAAACCCTTTTAATGCCTATAATTTTCCTCATACTTGCATGTCCCATTAAAAAGAGAAATGACATTAAAATAATTTTAAAGGTCTTGGCTTAAGCCCGTTGAAAAAAAAAAAAAAAAGGGGAGGGGGGAAGAAAAGGAAATTCCCGTCTTAGAATCCAGTTCTCATTATCTTGGCCCAGCCTGCATTAAGGATGGACTCCTGCAGAGCCAGGATCTGGTGATTGGGTTCCAGCTGGGAACAGCCATGCCGAAATTAATATGGCGCCAATCTTCCCATAACGGGCCCTACGTGGCGGCTTCTCGCCTCCGTGTCTCTTAAGGGCCGTGCAGATGGAAACCTGCCAAATTTATTCCTGCAGCCATTCTATTTGGGGTGTGTTTTCCTGATGCCAGGCCTTTTATGATTGTTTGGTCTTTTTTTTTTTTTTTTTAACATAAACATGTAGATGTTCAAGCCGAGCTATAAGCAGCTGATCAACATGAGGTTTTGCAGGAACTTGTTTTCCTTCATTTCTCGTTGTGTCCCATTTTCTGCCCTGGTTTCAATCCTATCTCACCACTGCCCAGAGGTGGGTATTGGAAGGCCAATAGTCTCAGCTTCCGTGGATGGAAAAATAGATCAAGTAAATGTAGTGTCTACACACAGTTGAATATTATTCAACCCTACAAGTGAATAAAACCTTGCCATTTGCAACAACGCGGATGAGCCTGGAGGGCATTAAGCTAAGTGAAGTAAGGCAGGCAGAGAAAGAGGAATACTGGATAGTCTCACTTATATGTGGAAGGTAAAAAGCAGCCACAAGCAAAGAAGCTTGTTGATACAGAGAACAGATGGGTGGTCGCCAGAAGTGGGGGTGCAGGCGGGGGTGCAGGTGGGGGAGGTGTAAGGGGTGAAGGGTGTCAGAAGGTACGGACATCCAGTCATAAAATAAAGAAGTCATGGGGATGTGCAGCATGCTGACTATAGTTCATAACACTATATTGCATGTTTGGAATTGCTAAGAAAGTAGATCTTAAAAGTTCTCATCACGCCTGACCAGGCAGTGGCGCAGTGGATAGAATGACGGACTGGGATGCGGAGGACCCAGGTTCAAGACCCCGAGGTCGTCAGTTTGAGCGCGGGCTCATCTGGTTTGAGCAAAGCTCACCAGCTTGGACCCAAGGTCGCTGGCTTGAGCAAGGGGTTACTCAGTCTGCTGAAGGTCCACGGTCAAAGCACATATGAGAAAGCAGTCAATGAACAACTAAGGTGTTGCAACAAAAAACTGATGATTGATGCTTCTCATCTTTCTCCATTCCTGTCTGTCTGTCCCTACCTATTTCTCTCTCTCTGTCTCTGTAAAAAAAAAAAAAAGAAAGAAAGAAAGAAAGAAAAAAAAGTTCTCATCACAAGAAAAAACATTTTGTAACTGTATTTGGTGATAGTTTTCAACTAGACTTATTGTGGTGATCATTGCAATATATACCCATATCGAAACATTACATTGTAAACTTAAAACTAATAATGTAATATGTTAATTATACCTCAATTAAAAACATCATAATTCAGGTACAAATAAATGAACTGATGTGTGTATACCAAATAACAAAAGAAAGAAAAGAAGAGAGGTAGGCATTGGAATCTTTCTGTGAGCCAGTATCTGTTAGGTCAATAGAAGTGCTTAACCTGGTAAGTAACAAGCTGTGGAGAAAGCAAACTGAGAATTCAGTTCCCGTGTTTTCATTTAACCCATGGCATCCTCCTGTCATGTAGTTGTTTCTCCCAGAAGAAGTTGCAGAAATAGGGTGCCCACACGTTCCTTGTCACTGGTCAGACTCCTGTCAACTGGCAATGATTTTCAATCACTGTCAAGCAGGTGCTAGATTTGAGCCAGTGACCTGGGAAAAAATCTCCATTGCTCATTAACACTTTCTTTCCTGTGCCCCTCTCTTCTCTGACTAACACCACTTCCCATAAAGCTCCACTTTTGTCACTGAATCTGTCAACGTGACTACAAATCCCTGAAGGGTGAAACTAATTTAAACTACAGAGTTGGACAAACAAGCTCAAAAGTACATTCCTTAGAAATAGAAACCAGTATTTCAGACATTGATCCATTTGAAACAATGGCCTCAGTTTCCCCCTTGGCCCTTGGGAAGGGGTGGGAGATATATACAGTTGCAAATCTTGACTGTTTCAAATTATAATTTTTTTATAGCTTTAAGTAAATAAACCCTGTATGCTGGTGGCTGAAACTTTTAGAGATTAAACATGTAATCTCTCTTGAGAATTCTTCTTTCTCTGATCAGGTTACCTGAGAGTTTCAATTCGATTGAATTAGGAAAACACAGTTGCATAGCATGCCAAACCTCATTCATTCATTCATTCATTTAATTTTTCTGTCGACCATAAACCCACCGTGCATAGCAGAAGCTTCCTGTGGTAGGAAATAGATTATCTCGTATTTTCTATCTCACTAACATCTGCAAAGTTCAAACCTTGTTGGGAGCCCAACATATTTTCTTAAACTGAGATAACAGTTGTTGTGAACTGGCCCAGAAAAGAAGAGAATACAGAGTAATGTTGAGCACAGTCTCTGAACTCGAAGGCAGGAAGGTGTGGTGGAGGGTGAGGGGAACCGTTGGTTCCTGTCATGAGTCAGTGATAGAGTGTGTGAGTCCCCGTGACCTGTCCCAGATTCCCAGTGTCAGTCTTCTGTGGTTTTATATACACATGTTTACCTAGGACTGAATGGGACCTGCATTTGATACAGAACTCAAGTCAACCTTGCAGGGAGGCGAGAGGGGTGGGTGAGGAGTGGGTTTCAAAAATAGTCAAAACGGATACAAGTCAACAGAAATTCCACCTTGAATTGTCAAAAGTGTTTCTCTCAATAGGTAGATAGATAGATAGATAGATAATTTATATATTAAACAAATATGTGTTTGCTACCTGCTCTGTGGAGAGAGTGAGTTCTGTATTCAAAAACCTGGGCTCGGCCCTGGCCGGTTGGCTCAGCGGTAGAGCGTCGGCCTAGCGTGCGGAGGACCCGGGTTCGATTCCCGGCCAGGGCACACAGGAGAAGCGCCCATTTGCTTCTCCACCCCTCCGCCGCGCTTTCCTCTCTGTCTCTCTCTTCCCCTCCCGCAGCCAAGGCTCCATTGGAGCAAAGATGGCCCGGGCGCTGGGGATGGCTCTGTGGCCTCTGCCTCAGGCGCTAGAGTGGCTCTGGTCGCAACATGGCGACGCCCAGGATGGGCAGAGCATCGCCCCCTGGTGGGCAGAGCGTCGCCCCTGGTGGGCGTGCCGGGTGGATCCCGGTCGGGCGCATGCGGGAGTCTGTCTGACTGTCTCTCCCCGTTTCCAGCTTCAGAGAAATGAAAAAAAAAAAAAAAAAAAAAAAACCTGGGCTCAGATTTTGGCTTTCCTGTCCCGGTCTTGGGAGAGAAACTGACTCTCCCCTTCTTTAAGTGTGAAATACAAATCATAGCGTCTTAGACATGGGGTTGCTGTGTGGGTAAGTGAGATGCAATAATGGACCTCCTACAGTAACCACCACATGACAGACACTCAATAGACAGCTATGGCTGCATTACTATTGATTCATTATTATTATCACACACAAGCGTGCCATGACACAGTCTTATGGGTTGTTGAAAACTCTGTAAGTGGTCAATCAAGCTGATGGCTTGTTGCTGTAAGTATCCCTGGTTCCCTGCCTGAGGGCCTTCTTAGGACACTTCAGGGTAAGTCAGAAGTGCCAGGGTTCTAACACCCTGGGAACAGCAGAGATGGATGGGAATTGGAGGATAAGTACCCCCCCCCAGCTTCTTTGACCCTGAGTGGATAACTGAAGTGCGCCCTCCACAAGACTCACGGCGGTCCACAGTGGGCCAAGCCCCATTGCCCACACCAGTGGCCTACACACATATGCACCTACTTTGGCCTTCTTGCCTCCCTGTCAAAGTTGCCCATGTTCCTACCAGGGCATCTGAGACCACTACCCAAATAAGTTCCTCACACAGAAATCCTTATCTATTTGTGGAAGAACCCAACCTGAAACACTTTCATTAAGTATTGACCTCATTCTCAAACTGGAGTTGTCATTGGACCAATTACCCAGGTCCTACGTCAGCACTGACAGTTCAGTGTCTGACCCCATGACTTCGGGTCTGGGCCTATATTTATAAGTGCTTTGTTTACTCTGCTTAGTGATTCTAACACACATGGCTTATCTTCCCAGACCACAATGTTCCCCTTATTCAGCTGCGCTGGGGATGTGTGACTATCTTTAGTAGGGACACCCATCTTTGACCCCCAAAGATCTATTTAGTATACATAACGCACCCTATACTTTAAGTCAGGCCATCCCTGACAGACCCTCCAAACTCAGTGAAAACTCATCCAGCCATTTCACACAGTGTAATAGCAGACGTTTAATTTTATTAATAGAAATATAAACTATCCAATTGAAAATTGATTTTCCTTGATCCATAGAGTATGCAGGGAATACAAATGATTTTCCGAATTCTTTTCCCCTTAAACCCAGGCAGAAGAAACAAAATAATGACCCAGAAAAAAGCAAATGAATAAAGTTAATCAGGTTTATAATTTAAGATGAGTGAATTTAATGGTGTACGGGCTAGAAATGTTCGCCACACCAAGACTGACTGACACTTTATCTCATGCCATTACTAAGGAGATGTATTTCAATGACCTCACAGTTTTTTTGTTTTAAAATAATTACTGCTCTTTGCATGTATAATTGGCCCCTGGGGAATTAGAATGTAAGAGAGTTTCTTCCGCGATCCCTCTCGCTAGTCTCAGCATCAAACCCGAGGAGACAGTCTCAGAGTGATGCCTAGAAACAGCACATCAAGGTAGCACCTTGATTTTAGCTCAGTGCAGAATGCGTGACCTCGACCTTAGTCTGCACACCACTTGGGCAAGCCATGTCATCTCAGCTACCTGAGCCTGTCTCTGTCAACAGGGAGGAAGTCTGACTTCATGGGACAGTCCGGAGTTTCAGTGAGATAAAGTGGATATAATGACTCTGTAAGCTGTGTACACACTAGTCAGTTAATGTTTTTATTATCTCAGGTGATCTTTACAATTGCTCGGTAAACTAGGGAAGGCAGATTAGTGTTTCCGTTCCGCAAATGAGAAACTGGGAATTACAAAGGTGAACTCACTGCAGCTGGTGAATGTCAGAGGTCAGGCCAGCAGCCCTCTGTCTCCTCTGACTCTGAGCTGATGGAATCCTTTTTGTCTCCGTGGTGATTCTAGAACTTTCCTGAACAATGGAATTTTCAGCTGGGGGAGGTCGTTAAAAATGCAGGTTCCCGTTCTGTCCTGTTACCCCCCCCCCCATTCCAGAAGTACTGACTTAGTGGGTCTGAAATTGGTTTTAGGAGCCTTCTATTTTAATTCTCCCTTCAGATCATTCTGCTGCAGGAAATACATGAATCACATTTTCAGAACCCTCAGCTGTTACAACACATTGGCGACCAGCATTAAGTTCAATAAAGACAATCCTCTGGAACTGAAGAAAGATTCTATTTGCTGGTGTAAGGGAATTTGGGTGATTATTATTAAAGGTAATAATCATGATTACCATTAATTGAGTCCTCACTAAGTACCAACCACTGTGCTAAATACATATTTTATGTATATTATCTAAATGGATCCTTATGAAACCCTGGTGGTGTCCCTGCATTGAGCAACTCTGTGAAGTACTACTACCCCCAGTTTTATGGCGAAACATCTGATCTCAGAAAGATGAAATGCATTTCCAACAGTTCCCTATATAATAAAGAGCAAAGAAATGGCTTGAACCCAGATTTGTAAACTTCAAAGCCATGCAATTAATCTTCCTATTCTACAGGGAACAAATAAACGAGGAAGGGGAAAGAGTTCTGTGGAAATTGAGTCTCTCACTCAGGCAGTCCCACCGCCGTTGAACACATGCAAAGAGAGCCATGGCTGACCTGAGCTGCATTCTGTAATCTGGCTGATTTCATTCACTGTTAGAGATCTGTAGTATCAGTATCAGATCGCAGGCATGGGGCTGATGTATTATCTATTGCTGAGCAGCCAGTGACCCCAAAATAGCAGTTTAAAAACAACAAACATGTGTTATCTCCTGCAGTTTCTGAGGGTAAGGAACTGGAGAGTTCAGCTCAGTCACGCAGGGGGCTGGGGCTGCTATCCCCTGAAGGCTTGGCAGGGGCTGGCAAGTGCACCACCTCTGGGAGAGCTAACACGTGTGACAGTTGCAGGACACCTCGGTTCCACCCCATGAGGACCCCTTCACAGGGCTGCTTGGGTGCCCTCACGAGATGGTAGCTGGGCTTGTCTAAAGCAAGTTATCCAAGAGAAGGATCAAAGACAGGAGGCACAGTGCCCTTGCAGGATCCAGTCTCACTCCTGCTTCGTTCTGTTCGTGAGCAGTGAAGCACAGGTTCCAGTCCACTGGCGGGATCCAGTCTCACTCCTGCTTCGTTCTGTTCGTGAGCAGTGAAACACAGGTTCCAGTCCACAGGCGGGATCCAGTCTCACTCCTGCTTCGTTCTGTTCGTGAGCAGTGACGCACAGGTTCCAGTCCACAGGCAGGACCCAGGCTTCACTGCTGAAAAGGAGAAGTATCAGAGAACTTGTGAACCAGCCACAGGGGTGGCCACCCTGACAACCAGCCCCATCCTTAAGTGACCTGGGCATTCTTAAAGTCACCTCATTAATATAACAAAAGACAGCTTGGTCTCTCTCACCACCTAGGAAATTCCAAGAGTTTAGAATCTCTGCTGGAAAAGGGACAAAGGCCAAATATACCTATTTCTTATTACAAATCACAATGCCACACTGCTCTATTCCTTAACTGGACACAGTTTATTGTTTTTGCACCTGAGTATTTCTTATTTCAAAATTGATTATTAACTGGAAAAAAATGTCCATTATGATACACTTTTACAGGAAGGCAGTGTGATATAATAGTAAAGACAGAGATCTTGGATTTTAATTCTGTCACATAGTCATTCATCCATCTTTTCATTGAACAAAGTCTTATTCAGCCTGGCTAGGTGTTGGTCTGACCTGGGTGCTGGGAATCATTGATTTACCTTTCGGCCAGACATGCGTCAGGTTCTGGCGATGTGAGCTCCATGATTAAGTGAATCTTCGAGTCTGGGTGGGGACTGGCATGTATCAAATAAGTATCCAAGTAAGTTTATGACTATGGACAAAACACCGAAAGAAAGGAAGCAGACATTGTGAGAGTGTGCAACCAGGAGAGTAACCAGGTTTGTCTGGAAGCCACATCATTCCACGCTGAGAGAAAGGCATGTACAAAGGGAAGGGCCAGACCACAAGAAGTATGGCAAGTCGGAGGTACCAATTTACCTGGGGCCCAGAGAAATGGGAAAAGGGCATCGATCTCTGCTAGAGAGGTAGGCAGGGCTGTTGCCTGCAGCCTATCTTAGGTCAAGGGCATGAAGCTGGTCTTCCTCCTAAAAGGTATTCAGAGACTGTAGAATACTAGACTAACAGTGTAGCACAAACTTAAGCCATCAGTGTAAGTAAAGTATGTTGTCATGGAAAAATTGCGCTGTGCTATGTATGAGAGATAGCCAGGGTCCACACTAGTCAGTCCCTGCAATATCCTCCTGGGCAATGTCACTAACCTCTTGTACTTTCATGAAGGTCTGGAAACAGCTATGATCTCATGTGAGCATGATCTCATTGGTCTGCTACCTTTTCCACAACCGCTTGGAAGCAAACATTCGTGTTTTCCAGAATCATTTCATCCTTACCTGGAGCTTTCAGCTTTGTTAGATCTCACCTGTCATCTCCAGACTCGACGATGCTGCTCAGGTTCTGCTTGTGCACATTCCAGCCCTGTTAAAATCATGAAGGCCCAGGGGGCGGGACCTGACCCCCAGAGGATGCGGACCGCAAAGCGGATGCCTGTTTATTTACAAGTCCTTGGTTTGAGTGGCATCTCAGCTAGAAACCCTATTAACCTCTGGAAATCTAACCAAAAAACCTATTTATTTATATACAGGCTGATTCTTTTTCTTTTCCTTTCTTTCTTTTCTTCTTTTCTTTTTGTATGTGACTATCCATAGCTGCGCTGTGCTGTAACCCCCTGAGCAGCAGCTGCAAGTCAGTGAGATTCAAAGCTTATAAAGTTGAATTCGTTAAAAGCAAAATAATAATAAAAGCAATAATAATGAAGTAATGGCTCCCTCCCCCCACAGCAGGGTTGTCTGCTCGATTATGAGTGGTTCCATTTTGATTTTCCAGGCTTGCTGCAAATGGGCCTGAATCGGACTCGATTTCCCATCATAATTGCTTTCTGCGTGAAGAGGTCTTTTCCAGAACCCGTCTGCTGCTGTTTTAATGGGCAGCCTGTCTATTTGTATGTTAATAGTTTCCTCTGGGTTATTGGGCTTGTCGATGGAAAAACCCAAATCAGATGCTTCACTATTTTCAACGTTTACTATTAACTCTGATTTTGGTGCCAACACGAAGCCATTTCAGCCTCCTCTGCTCTAAATCCTCTGAGTGAGAGAGCATGTGGAATGACAACGTGCTTCCTTTCATGAAGCACAGCTGTGCCAAGATACCTACAATGTGCCCAGGTAGTTCCACAGGTAAGTTTGCTTGAGAGAGCGCAGTGCCAGGGAACCCATTCGCCCTGCTCCTGGGCAGCCCAAGCTCATGTTTGCTGGCGTTGCTGAGCAAGATCACCTGTGCCAGGTGAATGATCTTTGCAGCAATGCCAAGGCCATAGCGAAGCCAGGGAGACAACCCAGAACTCAGTGCTAGACACGGAACAGGCCAGCCTTTCAACCCAGGCTCGGCACTGAAAAGTCCTGAACAGTGCAGCCCGTCCCAACCCCTCTGGTTTTCAGTTCCCTTGCTGTTAGAATATAAGGAAAGGAAAGGGAAGGAAGGGAAAGGAAAGGAAAGTAAGGGAAGGAAGGGAAGGGAAGGAAAGGAAAGGGATGAGAAGGGAAGGGAAGGGAAGGGAAAGGAAAGGAAGGGGAGGGGAGGGGAGGGGAGGGGAGGGGAGGGGAGGGGAGGGGAGGGGAGGGGAGGGGAGGGGAGGGGAGGAAAGGAAGGGAAGGAAAGGAAAGGAAAGGAAGGGAAGGGAAGGGGAGGGAAGGAAAGGAAAGGGAAGGGAAAGGAAGGGGAGGGGAGGGGAGGGGAGGGAATGGAGGGGAGGGAAGGGAGAAACTAGAGCAATCATCCTTCTGTATTATTTATCTTATTTATTGTGATGTCTAATATGATAGTCTCCATGAAGATACGTAGTAACCCGCAAAGAGTAACCCTCTGATCCGTGGTTGGTAAAACTCAGACTCAGAATCCAGTCGTTTAATTCATTTAGGCATTGCTTGGTCTATCAGGGCAGGGATTTTCATCTCTTTTGTTTTCTGTCGCTTCTCCCCAGTGCCTCGAACAATGGAATGCCCACGGTAGGTGCTTAATAAGTAGTTACAGAAAGGATGACTAAATGGATTGTCATCCTGTGTTCACTGAGCAGCTAGTGTGCTCCAGGACTTAGGTCACGAACACCAGGACCTTAGGAATAAAAATATGTTGTTCTTATTCCTGAGGGTGTTTGACCCTTGAGCGGTGGGGACATAGATATCCACAGAGAACAGAACTATATATAAATAATTACAATAACAAGGAGTTGCTTAAAAGTCAGACCTGAGAAGCATCTAAATTGGAGCTCGTGTCAAAAATACAGACCTCTCAGCCTCAGCCTGGATTTATGTAATCAAAAGGTCTCGGGCGTGGACCCGGGAATTTCACATTTTACCAGAATCCCGGATAACTCTAGTTTGCCATCTTTTTTGGAAACCCCAGTAGACACACATGCTGAGAGCCACGCTTGTCTTATTGCCAAGTGCTGTGACAATGACAATCAGGGTCAAAGGGGACTCAATGAAGGTTTCTGAGGGAGATGATGCTGGAACTAAGGTGTGGGGGGTGAGGGAGAGATGGCGGGGAAGGAAGGCTCAAGGAAAGGCACAGACAGGAGACAGTTCAGACAGTCCTGGTGGACACAGGAGACCGGAACAAGGAGGAGAGACAGGGGTCAGTGGAAGGAATTCAGACTTCATAAAGCTTATTTTGTTAGCAGATAACACAAGCAAATTTTTTACTTTTGTTTTTTAATTTTTAAAATTTTATTTATTGATTTTTAAAGAGAGAGGAAGTGAGAAAGAGAGAAACATCAATTTGTTGTTCCACTTATCTCTGCATTCATTGGTTGAGTCTTGTATGAGCCCTGACCAGGGATCAGACCCACAACCTTGGCATATTGGGACGATGCTCTAACCAACCGAGCTACCTGGCCAGGGCTGCAAGCAGATTTTTATTTAAATTGTTATTATGTTTTAATTCATCTTAGAGAAGAGAGAGAGAGAGAGAGAGAGAAGGGGAGGAGCAGGAAGCATCAGCTCGCATATGTGCCTTGACCAGACAAGCCCAAGGTTTTAAACTGGTGACCTCAGCATTCCAGGTCGAAGCTTTATCTACTGCACCACCACAGGCCAGGCTGCAAGCAGGTTTTGAAAAAATTGAAGTGTAACTGATCTTTAGCACTATATTCATTTTAGATGGACAACATAATGATATGACATTTGTATACATTTTGTAATGAATAACCACCACAGTGAGTCTACTTCACATCTCTTTCCATACCTAGTCACAAATTATTTTTTCCTTTTGATGAGACCTTTTAAGATCTACTTTCATAGCAACTTTCAAATGAGTAATATACAGTGTTATTAAGATTTTTTTTTCTATAAAAATAATCATGTGGATTAATTCAAATACAATTAAGACTCTGAACTGACAGAAGGCAAATGGATGTAGGATTAAGTGCGATTTGGCTGACGGATCCACGGAGCATGCGTGTAAGGGTTCCTTACCAGCACCTATGACCCAGTACTGAGCAACAAATGGAGAAGTGAATTGAAGATGATTCCTAAATCATCATGAGAAGGAGACAGAGACAGAAACAAACTGAGTTCAGGAACCATTGTTTTAAAGTAATATGTACACTTTCAGGTTTTTTTCTTATCTTTTCATTCTGAATCCAATATCCAACTCTCCATATTTTTTTTTTCTGGAAAAAATCTAGGACACAAAATCTGTAGAGTAGACATATAGGGTGGGATGGGCCTGAGAGAGGCAGGGTTTGGGGAGATACAGAGGGGACTGAGGGTCTGGGATTTGCCAGGCCTAAGCCCTGTGACTTTGCCCACATTCTAGAACAGGGGTCCCCAAACTTTTTACACAGGGGGCCAGTTCACTGTCCCTCAGACCATTGGAGGGCCAGACTATAAAAAAAGACTATGAACAAATCCCTATGCACACTGCACATATCTTATTTTAAAGTAAAAAACAAAACAAAACAGGAACAAATACAATATTTGAAATAAAGAACAAGTAAATTTAAATCAACAAACTGACCAGTATTTCAGTGGGAACTATGCTCCTCTCACTGACCACCAATGAAAGAGGTGCTCCTTCCGGAAGTGCAGCGGGGGCCGGATAAATGGCCTCAGGGGGCTGCATGCGGCCCACGGGCCGTAGTTTGGGGACCCCTGTTCTAGAACCTTCCATGTCTCAGATTTATCATGTACTAATAATATAAAGATTAGGTGTGGGTAATAATAATCATCGCCCAGGGCAATTTCAAGGGCTGGCTGATATAGAGCATATACAGAGCTTGGCACCAGGGGGTGCTTAGTGAAGGATAGTGGGAAATGGTAGCAGTGATGGAAGTCAGTACAAAAGTATAATGTCATTATTCCCCTGGAGCTGAGCCTGGAAGCCTCCAAACCACATTTTTACTTAGAAGAACATTGGCCTGGAAATAACCGACACTGGGAGGGTGCCCCCAGAGCTGTGTGCGGAGTGCAGCCCGCTCTGCCGAGGGCTCATTTGAAGTGGCAAAGGCTTGTCGCTCTAGTCACTCAGCTTGTGGCATTGCCACAGAGGGGCCGGTAGGAAACAGGTGCACTGGGCAGCCTCTCTCCTAGGGCCTGGGCTGACTGTCCTGGCTGCTGTCCCTTGGTCCGGGGAGCTGCCCCTCTCCTACCAGGAATGTGTCAGGCGGGCCTGGCCCTAGAAGGCCCTTCCCTGAGTGGCAGCCCTGAGCAAGTCATCCCCCCTGACTCACAGCGCCGGGCGGGGCACGTCAGTGATGCATGGGCCTTCCAGTGATAGGTGAGCATGTCGTGACAGAGCCCCCAGACTCAGAGCTGAGTCACCCCCAGGTCCCTCTCTCCTTCCCAGCCTCCCCTCCGGACCTAACCGTGCCCATTTCAGGGAAGGCATTGGGCAATGGTCCGCCCAGACCCACTAATGCAGGCACAGCCCAGGAAGAGTTAAATAATTGGCCCAGAACGCAGGCAAGGAGAGTCCTGGGTCTCAGGAAGCCTCTCAACCCTTGGCGAACAGGGGAATTGGTCCCTAAAGGGACAGGGTGCTAGTGAAGACAGGTGTCTGTTCTCAGGGTGGCTGACGGGGAGGACGTATTCATACCTGATACATACATGGCTGAGCGCTCCCTGCGGGCGTGGCTCTACACATAGTACCTTATTTAATCCTCATGGCAATCCCACGAGGCAGGTACTATGATGATCCCATTTTAGCAATGAGTAAACTGAGTCACTGAAGGGGGTGAGCAACCCTGTGAAGTCACGGCATGGGGAGTGCCGCCGTCAACGTGGGAATCTCAGCAATCTGGGTCCAGACTGAGCCTGGTCTGAATTTACTGCCTAGGTAAACACACACACACACACACACACACACACACACACACACACATGCACACACACAGATCCCACGTGGCACAGTGTTACAGGAAATCTCATTTCAAAGAAGCCCAGGCCAGTGTCACGGAAAACTAAAAAGAAAGAAGCTGGGATCTTTTCTTTTGTCTTCTGAAGACCCTGGAGAACCCAACTCATGCCCTGTCCCTCCATCCTTGTTCCTGGTCCTCTGTTATTCCAGACCAGGGGTCCCCAAACTACGGCCCACGGGCTGCCTGCGGCCCCCTTGAGGCCATTTATCCGGCCCCCTGCCGCACTTCCAGAAGGGGCACCTCTTTCATTGGTGGTCAGTGAGAGGAGCATAGTTCCCATTGAAATACTGGTCAGTTTGTTGATTTAAATTTACTTGTTCTTTATTTTAAATATTGTATTTGTTCCCGTTTTGTTTTTGTTTTTTTACTTTAAAATAAGATATGTGCAGTGTGCATAGGGATTTGTTCATAGTTTTTTTTATCGTCCGGCCCTCCAACAGTCTGAGGGACAGTGAACTGGCCCCCTGTGTAAAAAGTTTGGGACCCCTGTTCCAGACCCTTCACTCCCTATACTTGCAAAACTCTCTTTCCTTCTTAGCTTCCCTTTGGCTTTAAAAAAATATCCTCTTCCTTCCCCCTTTATACAACCCGCCGGAGGGAAAGCCCTGCCTAGGGGCTGCCCTGACTGGTAGCAGAACAGCCCTGCCCTCCCGGGGGCAGCCCCTCCCTGGGGCAGCCGCTCCAGGCCCCTTGCCCCCAGCATCTCACCACCACTGGACCCAGGTCAGCCCAGACAGAACTTCCCTTAGCCGCCAGAGGAGAGGCGAAGCTCTGGGCCAGGACAGGGTTCCCTGAGGACTTGGTGGGAAGTGGGGAGTCTGGGACCCTTATCCATTGAGCCACCTCTTTTGTAACCTTTGGTGCAGCTGCTTCCCCTCCCATGGCTGAGCCACAGACTCTACCACCCGCTCCTGGTGGGAGGCATCCCCTCAGACCCCAGCTCTGCACCTCCATTTCAACCCACTTGCTCACTGCTGGTGTCTGTGCTGTTATTCCTAGTGTCTGACTTTCCACAGCACCCGTCAAAGGAACACGTAGCTCCATGTGTGACTTCACTGCTGAATTCCAGCTCCTTCCGGGGCCAGTGTTCTGACCCCAAGTGCGCACTGGGAATCTACTGCATTACTCTGTTGCCCCGGTTCCCTGTCACACTGGTTGACTCAGTCCCTGGTCTGGGCTCTCCTGGTAGGCCTGACACAGTAACGACACTGCCGCCGGCTTCACTCAAGACACAGATGTCATACCTGAGTCCAGGATTCCTGAGACCATCTGTGGAGAAATAAATTCAAACATACCCATACCTTGATAATATGCACAACCATAACAGCGAGAGAAAACGCACAGAATGAAGGCTGGGTCCCTGACACACATTCACTAACTGCCTCCTGGAGTTAGTGAGATTTATAGAGCATGGTCTCAGCCCCTACATTGGAAAAAGCCAAGGGGGAGAGGTGGCCATGCGAGCAAGAACAAGAACAGGGCCCTGGCCGGTTGGCTCAGCGGCAGAGCATCTGCCTGGCGTGTGGGGGACCCGGGTTCGATTCCCGGCCAGGGCACATAGGAGAAGCGCCCATTTGCTTCTCCACCCCTCCCCTTCCTTCCTCTCTGTCTCTCTCTTCCCCTCCCGCAGCCAGGGCTCCATTGGAGCAAAAGATGGCCCGGGCGCTGGGGATGGCTCCTTGGCCTCTGCCCCAGGCGCTGGAGTGGCTCTGGTCACGGCAGAGCGACGCCCCTGAGGGGCAGAGCATCGCCCCGTGGTGGGCGTGCCGGGACCCAGTCGGACGCATGCGGGAGTCTGTATGACTGTCTCTCCCTGTTTCCAGCTTCAGAAAAGTACAGAAAATAAATAAATAAATAGATAGATAGATAGATAGATAGATAAATAGATAAATAAATAAATAAATAAATAGCAAGAACAGAACGTTAGAATTCAGTGTGATGTTGGTCACCATGGATCATGGATCATGGAACCATGAGAGAGGGGTGCTGAGAGAAGTTGGGGAACATCGTGTACGGGTGTAGAGGACCAGCAGGAAGCATCAGGTATCGATCCGACCCACAACAGAGAAGGCGGGGTGCTGATGCTTTCCCTAACACCTCCCATGGTACATTTTCCTGAGCCAGCGCGGTACTAGACGCACGCGACAGAATACAAGACAGACAGGACCCTGCCTGCTGCCGGGCAACAAGCATGGAAGATGAAATGGTACCTGCGGTCAATACTGTCACCAGGAAAGGCAGGGTGTTATGGAATCCTAAAACAGGAAGGCTGACAGACAGGTGATGGGGGGGGGGGTTCAGAGGGTCCCCGTGAGGAAGCGATATTTAAGCTGGAACCTAAAGGCTGAGCAGGAGTTACTCAGAGGAAGAAGAGACATGGCGTGAAGGCCCCCATGCGGAGGGAGCCGAGCTACCGGGAAGCAGAGACAGGCACAGGTATGTCGAACCAGGCGGAAGGGCCATGGCATTGGTATGGGACGGAGGGAGGGAGGTGGAAAAGTAGACCAGGGCCAAAACGGGAGGCGCAGTGATGCAGGGTTCACGGGTCGCACTGAACTTCCTGTGGGCAACGGGGAATAAAGACGGCGCTACGCTCACTATTCCGGGAGAGGCAACAAAAATGCAAAACGTTAATCATCAGCGTTTTAGGCTCACTTTTTGAACATTTCTACAAAAGCATGGATTCCCTAGGCAGTAAAGATCATTTTTATTAAGTCTTTTTTTTTTTTTTTTAAATGCCCTTTATATATACCAAGTTCTGGTTCAAATTCAGGTAACAGGAAAGGGGGCAGTGGTAATGTGTCCCTGTCCTGGGAGCCTACATCCTCACTGGGAGACAGATGTTGACACATTCATTTACATATAATGATCTCTTAAGTGATGGTGGGTGTCCTGAAGTGGGCTATGACTAGAAGGGACTATGAGGGTGTTTAACAGGGAAGGTTGGACCCAGAAGGATGGCTTTGAACAAGTAACAGTTCATCTCAAATTTGAAAGCTGAGAAAACGTGGGTCACCCATGAAGGGGTGCAATGTGACAGCTGCCGGCAAACATGCGACTGCCAGGGTAGAGCACAGAAGGTTCAAGGGTGCGCGGGAAATCCTGAGGGCTCTCCCGTCTTCCTCTCCCTCTTGAAAACTTTTTATCTTGAAAAACTATAAAGTCACATTCAGTTGTAAAAACTAAGACAGATATCATAAACATCTCGCCCACTCCCCATCATAACAGCTTGCATAGTTCTAATATAATATCACAACCAGGAACTTGACATTGATACAGTTCTCCACTTTATTCGAGGAAAATAAAACTACACATATAAATAATAAAGCAACCACTTTATTCTCAAGTAGCCTCAGCGTCAAGGATAACTCATAAATTTCCTCCAGATGAATCTCTATGGTTCCCTGGGGAAAGTGTGTATGCATAAGCACACACATGTATACATATATGTGAGTATAAAAGAAGGTGGACACATACATTATTTTAAAAACATGAAATATGTAACTCAGATTTGGAATTATTAAGTTATTAATTAAAAAAAGATGACCCTTTCTCTCTCTAAGGGGAAAAAACCCCACCTAAATCTAGCTTTAACTAGAGTATTCAAAATAGGACATTAAATTACAAGTATTTGGGATGGTGATCTTGTAATTATTACGTTGAACAGCTTCCTTGGTTTGGAGGAGAAGATAAGGTATATTTCTTCCGTTTTATTAAATTCCAGTTTGGCCCTGGATCAATCATCATTTTATAACGACTCTACGTCACCCCTCCGCCATCATTCTATTAGAGTCTTGCTCCCCTCGGGATTTTTGAAATAGATTTTAAGAGAGAGGAAGTCAATGCAATACCTTTTCTTACACACCAATATATTCTGCTTCCTTCTGCAGGTTCAGATTCCAAATAAAGTTTCCACTCGGTGACACAGTCAGGCCCACTCTCTGTCAGGAGGGAAAGATCGAAAGAGGAAGCCAAATGGCAATGTGACCCGATACACAGGAACACTACTGGAATATTTCTTAGGATCTAAGCAAGAGTGACTTTTAATAACGCACAAACCATGCACACCGACACTTTAACAATAGCTATGGCTCCTTAGCACCTATGAGAGGGCAACCACCAGGCTAAGCCCTTTAAAAATAAGTTGAGACATATCTACAACAAAAACACAAGTTAGGCACTATCATGTCCATTTTCCAGGTGGGGAAAACTGAGTCTCAGAGGAATCACATAATTGGCCTCAAAGTCACACAGAGTAAGAGAAAGAGCCAGGAAGTCAAACTTAGGTCAGTCCAAATCAAAACCCAATGATCTTTCCATTGCATTGCGATACTGGTTTTCAGTTGATTTTTAGATAATGCATTGCTGAGGACAAAGAGAATATGTCACTTGGTAATCTGAGATAAAAATCAACGACTTCCAAGTTTATGTTGAAGCCAACACAGAATGAGAATGACCGAACCAAAACAAGAACCTTTTGGTAACTTTTGATCCTTGCATGACAACTGTGGATTCTTGTCCTGTCTTGGGTGGTCAGAGCCTCCTGGATTTTGAAATAAAAATCCTAATTATAGATCCCCATGGGCTGTTTTTAATGGTAAAATGTGGGCACACATCCAGCCTTCAAGAGAGCTGCCCTTCCAACCACTCTCTTTTACTCTGAAGGATATTAACCTTGAAGATTTGCCCCTCCCTTGCCATGGTTTACTGAATCTGACCACCATCCCAACTGGGGACCCTGACCCATGCTCTATCTACATGTAATAGATAGAGCCTCACAACAGTGATGGCTCACAACATGCCTCACAACAACCTTGGAGGGAATGTCTAGGATGAACCCATTTATAGAAGAACACAAGGTCAGAGTAATGAGGGTCTGACTCAGGATCGATTGAATAAGAAGTACACACCTGGGACTGGAATCCAGGTTAGTTTCTGCTAAAAGAAGTTGGCTAAAATGGACTTTGAAGCTAATCATGGTGGAAGCTTCCCTCTGCCTTTTCCAGATCAAACCCCCCAGACCAGCCCTTCTTTGCCTTCTGCTGGTCTGGTGGCCATCAAACAGCGTCCTTGCCAGCCCTCTCAAAGAATGCAAGCCTTGGACTTCATTTTCCATTTCTCCCAAGGACACATGGAGTGATTTCCCCAAAGACATTAGTCTCTCCTTGTTATTCACAGATGCCACATTTGTGAATTTGTCTATTCATTAAAATTGATCTGCAACGCCCAAATCAAGTGCAGAGTGGCAAAAAATTTGAGTTGCTTAATGCACATGTCCTGGCTGAGGTTGAACAACGCTCTGCCTTCTTGCTTCAGCTCTTACTCTGTAAAGATTGTCCTTGTCACAGTCTATTTAGTGCCATGATTCTTACATTTTTGCCCTTTTAGTTGACAATTTTGCTTTTCAACTGGCCCCCAGACACAGGGCTGAGGTCTGGCTTGTGTTCCTAAGTGCAAGAAGACTGTGATGTGTCCGACAGAGAAAACGGTGTGTGTTAGGTAAGCTTCAGTCAGGAATGAGTTCAAGTGCTCTTGACCACAAGTTCCATGTTAATGAAGCAACACTGTATATTAAGTAAAGTATCTTTAACCAGAACAATAATTTCCAGTTCCCATCGCAGTCAGTGCAGCATAGGATGTTCTCAATGACACGTTCTGAATAAACAAATGTTTAAACAAATGAAATGATTTTTTGAGTATCCCCTATGTTGTGTATTGAATGAAAGGCTCCGTAGCTATCAGACAAACAATTTAAAAAAAAAAGTCGGAACCTTACCGATCTAAGCCAGTGAAAGCCATGTATGAAATATTTAAAACATATGAAAAAAACAATAAAAATAATGACAAAATATTTAAAAAGTATAAAATGAAAATATGTAAGAAGAGATAGATGGCATTAATTTTACCAATATATTTTCTTTAACCCAACATATTCAAATTATTAATACTCAACATGTAAGCAATATTAAAGAATTATTTTTTTACCTTCTTTTTTTTTTCTCTTTGTACTCAGTAGTTAAAACCCGGCATGTGTTTGACACTTAAGCAATATCCATTCCATCTAGCCACATTTCAAGTGCTCAACTGCCACACGTAGCCACGGCTCCCATGTTGGGTAGCACAGCTCTAGGTAAATCTTTCCAGTTTAGGTATTAGGACCCTGAGCCAAAGAGGGTTCGAGACTGGACCCTGAGCCCACCAAAGAGATTATATTCTAAGCAGAGACCACAGTTCTGAGTTTCTGAGTTCTTATTCCTGAAGTTGTGTCCCCTGAAAAGATATGCTGAAATCCTAACCCCCAGTATCTCAGAACAGAACCTTATTTGAATATAGCACCATTATAGATGCAGTCATGTAAGGTGGGGTCATGCTGGAGTAGGAGATGCCTTTCATCTAATATGATTGGTGTCCTTATGAGAAGACAGAAGACAGAGACAGGGGAACACAGGGAGAAAGCCCTGTGTCCACAGAGACAGAGGCTGGAGTGATGCACTTATGAAACAAGGACTGCTAGCCAAACCCATAAGCTAGGAAAAGGTAGGTTTCTCCCCAGCGTCTCAGTGGGGGAATGGCCCTGCCAGCAAACGCCTTGATTTCAGATGTCCAGCCTCCAGAACTGTAAGAGAACAAATTTTTTATTGTTTTCAGCTGCCCAATTTGTAGCAATTTATTACAGAAGGCTTAAGAAACTAATATACCCATAAATATAGTTTTGCCAGATAAAATACAGGATGCCCAGTAGAATTCTAATATCAGATACAAAGTGAACAAATGTTTAGCATAAGTATATCCCATGCAGTATTTGAGATATACTTATACTTAGCTGGTATCCTGTGTTTACATTTGCTAAATCTAGCAACCCTGACCATAAACTGGCTTTGCACAAAAAGAACCCTTTAACTCAGGAGAAACTGAGTCCCAGGCAGAGTAGAGTCAGCCGCGGCTTTCAAAAACTTTAGCTATTGTTAGGCTATCACAATGGCTTGATTAAGAGAAGCAACATGTAGATAACATGTGTGCTGTGCATGAATGAAAATATACATCCTACTGACATTCTCACTTTCTAGGGAGTCACAAATGGAGGCAGTACTTTGCACCTTAACACAGACTGAAATGGGAACAGCACCGCAATCTGACACATCAATATGAAATCAAACCACCCCGTGACCATGGGCCCATGGAGCTGTTTTCCTCGGGGCACAAGGTTCGACTGCATCACCAGTGGCTGCTCCACGAGCATGCCTGAACATGGCGTGGGGAGCCACGTGTCTGGGCAGGCCCTGTGCCCTTGGAAAACCACTCTGTCCCCACAGCCCAGCCCGTCCATAACTGGTTGTGCATGTTGGTGCCGAATGCTCTGACCCACTCCTCCTACTGAAGCCACAGAGTGACTGTGACAAACCGTCAGTTGTGTTAGCCCACCAGATGTTATCGATATCGGGGAGATGCACCCATCAGTCTTTCAGTGGCATGAATGGGGAGCTGCTTCCTTTTCCGCCCCCTCCTCTCCATCCCTTCCCGCTCCCAGCTGCGGGCTTCCTGCCATTCATCCAGGAGATAGCTGCTCTTCCCACAAGGCAAGACCATGTGGGGGCCTTGGGGCTAACGGCATTCGGGGCAGAGATAAACAGGGCTGAATATTTATGATCTTGTCTTTTGGGAAGAGCAGGGTCTGGGTGTGCTAAGTTCAGGAAGTTGATGAGAAGGAGGGAAAAAATCAAGAAACAGATGTTTCTGGAAGTGTGTGTGTGTGTGTGTGTGTGTGTGTGTGTGTGTGTGTGTGTGTTAAAAATAACTATTTAATTTTGTATATTGAAGATTCTTACCAGGACTTGATAGAACCTGATATGAACTGATAATTAATCAACTGCACCGATATTTACTGAGAATGTACAAGGCACCGTGTTTTAAATGCTGGTGCTTCAGGACTGAGCAAGAAAGATTAATCTGGACCCTAGTGTAGTTCACCTACCAATAAGTGGAGAGAGAGAATAAACAAGTGAACAGTTAAATACTTTAAGAGAAGCTTGTGATGATTACTGGGAAGGAGATATGTAGGATGCAGAGACTCCTGGCAACAGTGACATGCTCTTAAAGGGAGGGGAATCTCTGTAAAGCTGGCAGTAGGAGGAGACGAAAATTGTCACCAGGTGTGGTGATGGATATTAACTAAACTTATTGTGGTAATGTTTCACATATATCAAATTATTCCATTGTACATGTTAAACGAATACGTTACATGTTAATTATATCTCAATAAAACTGGTGGTGGGAGTGGGGGTGGGGGGAGAGAAAGAAAAGGAGGATACTTAAAGAATAACAAGGAAATAGCCATGGGAAGTCAGTGGTAAGTCACGGAAAACTTTACAGAAGGAAATGAGCTTGTATCAAGCAGTGCTTCAGAAACTTACTCTAGAAACTTCTGAAAGAGTTAGGGTTTTGCAAGAGAATATGCTCTAAGCCATCCATTGCCTCTGATGAATGGACCTATCTTATCTGCACCTAGAAGGGTTCTAGCTACTAAATGGACTTTCTTGCATCTAGGATGGCTCTAGTCATGGACCATCTTTGGAAGAACTGGGAAAACAGTCACTGAAACCATTTTCTGTGTTCTGTGGGCTCAGAGGAGGAGCTCCAGTAGAGAAAGGCTTTGAACTTGGGCGATTCTGACTAGAAATCCAGGTGATGAGGATCTGAGACTGTGGTGAGAAGAGAAAGAAGACAAAATCAACATAGACCAAGCATGGATTACCCACTTCCACCACTGTTTCTTCCATGATAAAGGGGTATTCTGACACCTCGCCAGGAAGAGTTTGGGGAGGCCGAATAGAAACACGGAAGTTGCTCAGTTTAGTGCCTGAGAGCAGGTGGCACAAAATAAGTGAGTTCCTCATCCTTTCTTTTCTTCTTTCCACACATGATCTACTTTACCCAAATGAGAACGAGACCCAACAACCTAGCAACAAAGGACTATAAAAGCCTGAGAGTCCTCATTTTTTTCAGAGGATTCAGAACTTTCTTGAAACTCCCTTCCCCCCAAAGCTCATGTGACAACCAGACGAGGAAATACACACACAACACCTGATTCCTGTATACCCCACAGCGCCATTCCCAGGAGCAAACGCCATTTTCTCTGTTCTGGATGCAAAATCCACACCCCAGGCCGATTTGTCTGTGGGGGAATGGGAGGGAGTTACCACGCCCAGGTCTGCAGGTAGGTCAGGGATTGGTGCAAGCTTCCGCATCTCACCACCTGGGCACATTTCCAAGAGTCCAAGGATGACTCTAACTCCACTCTAAAAGTGGCCAAAGATTTCCTCAGCCACTCGGCAAACTTCTGTTATTTCCCAAACATGCACCATCATACATTGGTACACATTCGCACATTCACTCTGGTGGGCAGAGGCCTTCACATTAGTCAACTCTCTTGCAACGAACCGCTTTACATTTCTATCACACCACATCGCTATTGCCTGGTTCTTTCTCTTGCATATTACTTGACTGTAAGCATCCAGAGGACTTAGTCTTGTTGATTTTTCTCTGCTTCATGTTGATCTCTGGTGACAGCTATTTGTTAACTAAACGAAACTAAAAACAACTTAAAAAAAAACAAAAACTCAAAACCACATATGCATAGCCAATATATGAACTCGTAAATAACCCCCCAACTCATGGGTGTTCCTGGTCATGCTCAAATGCGCATTTGCACACAGCCCACCCACGTAAGCATGTGAGTTGCGCGCGTGCGTAGTTGGCGTGTACACTCTATATCTCTCAAGTTGTCCCCTTCATCTGTCAACATCCCAACATCTCTGTGTAGATAACTGCAGATAATCCCCGGCGCCAGGCCGGCTTTATGTGGTGGCTCCCCGGACTGGAGCTGATAGAGGAGACTGCATTAGGGCTTTAGAGCCCTCTGCTCTTCAAAGCCTACTGCTTGCACCCAAGACCGGGTGGTCAGCAGGGTCAAACGTGGTTCATATGCCTGAGTCTGCGGCTTCCCCTTTATGAGTCAGAACTGGACATCGGAGGAGACGTAAGCTATTTAATATACTTTGTACTCTGGGATCCCAGATGGCGAAGAGGTCAAAGCAGAGATGTCAAACCATGTGTAGTCTCTTTAGCCCTTGATGTTTGTCACAAGAGTGGAGCCCGGGGGCTGGACCCATTCCAGTCGGTAATTGATAATTCCAACCAGTAATTACGTGCTGCGGGCAGTTTCGGTTGGCATTCTGCGCATCCTGTCCTCAGATGGCAAGAGGTGTTCCCAGGTTTCATGCCAGAGGTGGCTCCATTTCAAGCCCCATAAAGTTTCTAAATACCTTCGGAATGCTGCAGGAGGGAGACGCTGTCCTCCTTAAACACGTGGCTTCTCAAAAGAAATCCACTTACTCCGTGATAATGACAATTTGCCCTCATCCTTATGTTCTTGGTTGATGGAAGATGTCAATTAACAAAGAACACACACATAACCAACCCTGGAATTAACTAATTATGTCAAGCACTGTCCTAGGTGGCTAAACAGATCATCTGCTTGAAAACTTGTATACTCTCAGAAGATACAGAGATGTTCTAGATTGTCTCGATACTGTTTTCTTTTTCACTTTTTGATGAAAAAGAAATTACTAAACACCCTTGGATTGCCTCCCTGTAGAATATAGCTCCACTTAAGGAGACACAGTCTTTATTAGGATAGCAGTACCAGGTGTAAACCTGGAGTCTTCCTTTTCCTGTTCTCCCAAAGGAATTCCACAACCAAATTAAGTTATAAACATAAGATGTTGATTTTGGAAGAGAGCGATTTCAAGACCCAGAAGATGGGCAAGAAAGAGCCTTACATTGGAGCAGCCTTGCCTACAAAATTTCCTTTCTCTCCAGGAAAGTACCTGGGTCTGGAATGAACACACTCAAGCCATGATCCACGTGTTTCATTCTCTATTGCCATGTAACCGACTGCCCCAAAGTGCCGTGCTTTACAATAACGGCATTTCTTCGTTTCTCATTATGGGGGTTGACTGCTGGGCTCTGCTGTGTGGTCCTGCTGCTGGTTTCCCCAAGGTTCTCTTAAGCTGTGCCCGTCAAATGGTGGCTGGGACTGGACTCATCTAAAGATGGGGACCTGTGATGACTGTCTCTTTCCCTGTGCTATTTTAGTGCTGGGACTTGCCTACGTGGTCTCTCCAAGCTGAGCCATTGGACTTCTTACATAGTGACCGAGGGCTCCAAAATTAATTAAATTTTAATTTATTTAGAATTAATATAAGAGAAGTAAGGAGCAGAAGCAGCCTGTCTCCGTAAAGGGTGAGCTAGAACCAACATCGGAGGAGGCCCTCTGTGCTCTGTAGTTGAACACCAGTGTGGGCAACCCGGGTCCCACGTGGTAGGGACTGCACGGCGTGGGAGAGAAGGGAGCTGGGTGTCACGGGACCACCTTGGGAAAAGAGCTGCCGAACCTGTACTGTTCTGTTTGCTTCTGTCAGCCTCCACCTGCTGGTCCCTCCCTGGACCGTGGAGCCTTCACCGCGTGCTCACCTCGCTCAGACCTGCTGTTGCCTCTTCTCTGGCCAGTCTCCTCCCTGTTTTGCTTCTCAGTCTGGGTTGGATTTTTCTGCTGTCCCTCCACAGCATCAGCATCGCCTGTTTCACCTCGTTTTCAACTCCCTCCAACGCTCCTAAGAACTTCCTTTCTCTTCACTTGAAATTTGATAGGAACTCCATCCAACTTCCATTGAGTATTGTTAAGTGAATAAAACAAAAGGAGAATAATCTATGTAGTGTGAGTCCTTTTATTTTAAAAACGCATGAATGAGCAATTGCAGATGCTTATATATGCTTGTGTATACACAGAAAATGTGTGGCTAGATAACGCGCTTAAAAAATCACCAACAAAGATTTTCTCTAGGGAATATTTGGGCACTGAGAAAGAGGTAACAGGTAGCTTTTTATTTTATATTCCTTTGGGTGTTAAAAATGTGTAACTATTTTGCATTTCTTTTCTAATAAAAATTAATTTAATAAAAGCCCAGCCCAATTTTAGAAAACGTTTGTTGAACTTTTCATATGAATAAGTTTCCATTCTTGGGACTAGTGATTTAAAAATGATAACAGATAGTCTTTTTGTCCCAAAGAAATGCTCAGCTAACTCAAACACATAGAAATACACACACAAACACGCCGCATAGACCATGCACTCATCATTGAACGTCATCAAGTAGTAGCATTCAACATGTGTCAAACAATGACCACAGCCTATACAATGTTTACAAGCATGTGCTGACAAGTTACTATTCTCAATTTTAAACTCAAAAGAGCATGCCCAAGCTCTGCTTCACCGCTCCTTGCCTGCGCTCAGTACTGACTCCTCCTCTGGCATACCGATACGAGTCTGCCTCACTCAGCCAGGCGTGCATGAAGAGCAGCCCAGGTAGAAACCACCCTTGGCGCTCAGGTGTGTCTCCTGCCCATTGATTGCCAATTTCCCAGAATGCCTCACTCTCCAAGTGGGCCAGATGCAGCCCAGGGGTCATTCCCAGATCACACATGTATCTGAGAACATGCTCTTTCTTGACATGGTGATGCGATGCGAGAGTTTCAGGGCTGATCAATGGCAGCAAGGGCTCTGTCAGGATGTACAGTAATTTGACTCAGCTCAATAAATTGAGCGCCTGGGGCAGAAAAAAGACCCCAGGTTCTAAAAATGCTTGTACAAAGAACCCTACAAGCTTTCACCTCCTCTGCCCCAGCCTACTCCCTTAAAGCACCCCATCTCTCTGTTACTAACACTCACACGAGTCGGATGGATCTTGGTGGGAATGTATTGGACATATTGAAAAGCCCATTGATCGGTAGCCTTCGCTGAGCCTAATGTTCCGCCTGACAAGAGCTCTGAGTACTTCTGAGCACGTGCTCTCTCTCCATCAGTCTGCTAGGGGCTGAATGATCAATCACAAACCTCGCTCCGGTCCAGGGAGATGGGGGTATCAGAGAGCATGTAGCTAGCGGTTCTGAGTCAGCTCCAAGGGCTCCGTCCCTAGGAGAAAAATCTGGGGCCACAGCAGGAGGTGAAAGCTAGTCCTCCCCAAGCAGGAGGCATGTGCACTTTGGATAAACTAAACATTTTACACACATCGTGTCATTTCTTCATTGCCAAAACGCCGTGAGGTCAGCTCTATAAATGGCTGAGACAGTTAGAGACTTTAAATAAAGAGAGGAATAAAGTCTGAGAGTTGATAACTAAAACATCCAGGAAATTGCACTTTTATCCATCCCCACACAGAATTTTGTTGGGACACAAGATTCTTCAGCTAACATTTGAAATGTTTTGAAACCTCTAAAGAAGTCTACCCTTTCTTTCTTCCATTTTAAAGATGAAAGGCCTAAAGCCTAAAGTAATAAGTCAACGTGGCCCCAAAGAGGTAGAGAGAGAAATGGGAGTTAGCATGCTTACAACTAATAATCATATTCTAAGCTATAAGTTATTAAAGGTATATTATGTGTCAGTTACCTTATGGGATCTGATCTAATCCTCACAACACATAGGCGATAATGTAGCACCTCTCTCGTGTGGGATTCCGGTGAATATTAAATAAGATAAGGCACTTCTTGTTAACTCTCTGGTATGTTTCTAACTGTGTGTATCTCTTACTATAAGATCAACCAGGGACCATAAAACATTCTACGCACACAAACTTACACATGTTAAATCTTATTTTCACATGCATCTAGAAACACATGGGCACCTGGTATACACATTTAACTTTGCACTCAGTGTTTGCGAAAACGCAAAGTTAGTGCATACCTAAGACAAAGTTGTGTCTTTATCTTTCCTTCAAGAAACTCAAAATTTTGGTGAAAGCCTTTAGTAGAGATTAAACAGCTAATAAACAGCTTCTACCAAATGATTGGCCCTTTCGACACCTGTCTTCGCAAACTTCTGCATCTGAAATGGTCCGACCAGATTGTAGGGTCCATTTCTTTGGCAGGTCATAAAAAAAATTCTACTCTGGTTTCAGCCAGTCCAAGAAAAGGGGGATGTGGCAGGAGTGGGGTGACTGCAGCTCACTGCCTTGTCCCTCTCAGTGTCACCACCCCAAGTCCCTCCAAAGTGTCACTTACGAAATAGCGGTAGGACAGCCTATTATCTCCCTATGTGGCAATCCACCCTTCCATAGCTCACGGCTGGCCTGAGGAACAGAGGTTGCAGGGAAGGGACGCGGTCCATCCCATGCCAAGAACTTAAGTAATACCAGCTTTGACATCTGCCGCCCTTGGGATTTGGGGTACGTGATTCAGCCTCCTGGATTCCCTAAACTCTTTCTTATCCAGAAGATTGGAGTAATCTAGACCACCTTCCCAGAGCCCGGACTTGTGTTAAACTTTGTGTGAGTCCTGTAAGTGCTGGCAATCCTCCCGTGTCCCAAAGCGCACTTCCCGGGCCAGCCGCTGTAGCAGCACCGGAGGGCCTGTTAGAAATGCAGCTTCCCAGGTGCCACCCCAGGGCTGCTGAATCTGAAATGCAGGGGTGCACCCAGTGATCTGAGGTTTAACTCCCCCTCCAGGGACTCTGATACATGTTGAAATCTGAGCATCAGGGCTTCCGACTCTATGTGTAAGAAACTCCTTTGGGGGCCTCGGAGGCTCGTATCGGCTCTTCTCATGGGTCCTTACCCCACATCCCTTTATCTTCCCTCCTCTTCCCTGAAGAAGCCCCAATCAGCTTTCATATCTCTGCTGAGAAGTCACTTCCTCCAGGAAGCACTGCCTGTACCGCCCTGGCTGGACCCAAGGTCCCGAGCGCTTTGCACTCTTTGTCCTCTACCAAACTACGAGGGTTTACACAGCCTATTTCCCTAAGCAAACTGTAAGGCTCCTACAGGCAGGGCTCATGTCCATGTTGACAGCAGTGATGAGGAGAGGGTCAATAAATGAACAGTTTCTAGCACCCCACCCAGCCCAAGGGGCATCCTTTATCTTCCTCTCGAGGTGCCTCCCTGCACGCAGCCCCCCCCCACCCCACCCCCAGACATCCCGCTACACACGTTCCCGCTTTCTTCTAGGCCTGTGGTCTGACTCGGGGAGGCCCACTCTAGATCACACTGACGAGCCCCCTCTGCTGGGCAGGACTGCTTCCCCTGCTTGAAGACTGTGTCCCAGCCCACGCTGGGGACATCAGGAGAGCTGGACCAATTTGTGAAATGTGCTTTCCTGTTTGCTCCAGCCTTTCTCTATTAGCGCAGGGTAGACACTTGGTAAATAGATGCTGATCTGGGGAAGATTATGATGAGACGACATGGTGTCTAAGAGTCCAGCAAACCCAGTTATTTATTCATCATTGACTTCCTCACAATAATAAAGGGGACAACATTTTAAGGAAAGAGACAATTACATAATGTCTTTTTAAGTTGGGGAAGAGAAGGAAACATTCAGATCCTCCTTTATATGTAACCATAAGGGGTGGGGGAGTACAAATCAGAGGTAAAAATAAGACAGTGTGATATTGGGGAAACTCTTCAAATCAATGTAAAAAATATTGGCTGAAGTTATAGTAAATTGAAAAATGTGAAAGACATGCTATGTGGAAGCCATTCTGTGTTAACACCTGGGGGCTGACCAGGAAGATGGCAGAGTTTCGAAAGACACGAACATGTGACAGGCAATTTCAGTAAGAGTTCCTGGGATATTTTGAGCTGGTGGAATAGAGAAAGAAGCTTGGGAAGGCTTTTTGGAAGAGGAAGGACATTCTGTGCAGAGTTAACTGTGAGGGCGAAGGTGGAAAGGTTCAAAAACATGCAGATGGAACAGCTGTTCTATACTGGAAAGTCCACACGTATGAGGGGTTCTGTGAGATGGCGAGGCTCCGAGTGGGAACTGCAGAAGGGGGCTTCTGCCCCAGGTGGCAGAGGGCTCCTCATCACCCCTGCCTTCTGCTCTGCAGAGAGCTCCTGTCACCCCTGCCTTCTGCTCTGCAGAGAGCTCCTGTCACCCCTGCCTTCTGCTCTGCAGAGAGCTCCTGTCACCCCTGCCTTCTGCTCTGCAGAGAGCTCCTGTCACCCCTACCTTCTGCTCTGCAGAGGGTCACCCCTGCCTTCTGCTCTGCAGAGAGCTCCTGTCACCCCTGCCTTCTGCTCTGCAGAGAGCTCCTGTCACCCCTGCCTTCTGCTCTGCAGAGAGCTCCTCGTCACCCCTGCCTTCTGCTCTGCAGAATGCTCCTCGTCACCCCTGCCTTCTGCTCTGCAGAGAGCTCCTCGTCACCCCTGCCTTCTGTTCTGCAGAGAGCTCCTGTCACCCCTGCCTTCTGTTCTGCAGAGAGCTCCTCGTCACCCCTGCCTTCTGCTCTGCAGAGAGCTCCTCGTCACCCCTGCCTTCTGTTCTGCAGAGAGCTCCTCGTCACCCCTGCCTTCTGCTCTGCAGAGAGCTCCTCGTCACCCCTGCCTTCTGCTCTGCAGAGAGCTCCTCGTCACCCCTGCCTTCTGCTCTGCAGAGAGCTCCTGTCGCGGCCCAGACCAGTGCTTCTCAAACTTTAGTGTCTACCAGAATCCTAACGAAGGGCTTATTAAAAGGCACCACCACCTTTCTGGGCCTTCTCCCTAAAGTTGCTAATTCAATGGGACTGAGAATTTCACTTCTAGCAAGTGTCCGGGGAATGCAGCTGTTCCTGGTCTGAAGCTCAGACTTTCAGAACCCCTGGCCCAGCTAGCCGGCCAGCAGACATCAAGGCTCAGCTGAGAATGCTGGGATTATAAAACATGGCCCACTGGTTCCCAAATCCTTAACACAGGCCTCCGGGACATTCTGAAAGTCAAGCCACTCCCCAGTTTAACTCTGCCAAGGTCAGGTGTCCGATGGTAAGGCCAAGAACACCCTGCAATTTGCATAGTTTGCAATCCCCAGGGGCTCACACCTCGCAGAAGAGATTTCTGAGGCCTTGCAATGTCTATCTAGATACCCAGGACTTGGCTCCTGTTGAAAGGACTGGTAGCATTAATTATTCCAGCCAGTGAGGGACTCAGAGGAGCGGGAATGCTAATTACAAGCCTCCCCACTGGCAACCAAATGCCAGATTGGGCAGTTCTGGGTTCTAATTGTGCCATTCCCTCTGATTAGACATGTGTGGCCCTTTATTATGGCTGCTGTTAACATCTTGATCTGAGTTTCTTCATCTTTGAAGTGGGGATGAGGTCGCTTTATTGTTCCAGGTATGGGTGCCCAGTTGCTGTTTATTCACTGCTAATTAGTACAGGATAAGTGCAATTAGAGGGTCAGAGCTGACTACTAAAACCCTCCCAGCAGCGAAGCCTGCAAGCAGAACCAGTTCTCCAGCTCCGGGGAGAATAAACGGGAAGCGTGAGGAGTCCGGAAGAGCTTGGTTATTACCCAGGCCAGGTTCCAGTTGTTGTGCGGATCTTACACCATTTTACATCTTACATTTTACATTTATCTTACGTCCTCCCAGAAGGCAACAACAGGGGCCCCTCTTGGGTACCCCCTGCAACTGCTATAAGAAATGGGAGCCCCAACCAGTGAAGCAAATGGCTGCTTGCTCTGCCTTTTTTGGTTTGGTGTTGCTGAGAAGTCCTAAGGAGGCTGGTGACAGGCATGTCACCCATCAGGGATCCCAGTTCTGAAGCTCTATGATGCTCTCTGTCTTTCTTTTATGAGTTTCTGCCTTTATTATTATTTTTTCAAATTCCACATATCAGTGAGATCACACAGTACTTGTCCCCCAGTGCTGGGCTTATTTCACGTAGTGTAATGTCCTCCAGGTTTGTGCAGCTTCTCACAAATGGCAGCATTTCCTTTTTTATGGCTGAATAACATTCCATTGTGTATGTGACTGATTTTCTTTATCCATTCATCCATTGTGCAAACGTTCAGTTATGAGATTAAGTCCTGGGGGTCTAATTAATACACAGCATGGTGACTATAGTTAATGATGCGGCATTGTATAATTTAGTGTTCCTGGCATGCACGCACACACAGGTAACCAGGTGCGGTGATGAATGTGTTAATTAGCTTGATTGTGGTAATCATTTCACAATGTATATGCATATCAAATCCCGGCATTGTATACTTTATATATAAGCAATTTTTTTTTGTCAATTCTACCTCAATAAAACTGAGAAAAAGCAAAAGGCTTCTGCCACTCCTGATTTAGAAATTCATTTAAGGCAGGAGGAGAAGGGGATAGATGAACCTATCCCCTTTCTTTGCAGAAAAGTGAATGTGTTCCTCAAAGGGTACTTCTTCTCCCAGGGAGCTTTCCCTTACACATGATGGGTCTGTCCTGTGGCTACCCCAGCTGCAAGGGCTTCTGGGAAAACAAGCATTGCCGGGTGGGCACTTGGCTGCTCTGGAGGAAAATGGGCTCCTGAGTGAAGAAAAAGAAGAGGGTGAGTTTGGCAAGCAACTGCCTGGATCCATTGGTGACTGAGTTTGAGGCATGCACACAAGTTGGAAATCCCTGCTCTGCTACTTATTATATGCTCAGCACAGGCAATCACAAACCTTCCAGTTTTCTTATTTGTGTAATTGTGTTAATAATCCCTCAATCCCATCCCTGAGGCATCTGTGAGGGATAAATGGTGTCATGTATGCAACCACCTAGCACGGTCTCCGGTGCCTACTATGTGTTTTATGAAGAGTACCCATTATAATTCATAATGGGAACGGCCATCTTCCTCCTTAATTTCAGTGGCCCCAGTTTGGCCCCTGAATGTGGTGCCTGTGACTTCTCAGAGCCCTCCTGGGACACCAGGAAGAGCACCTGAGGTCCCTGCTGTCATCTGATCACATGGTCTCCCGGCTGCTTCTCGTAGGCTGGACTTCGCTCATCCAGCCTGCTCATACGCTGGCCAGCATATCTGGAAGGCGCCTGGACATTATAACCACGACTCTGTTTGACCTTTAAGCTCTAGGAGCATAAAACGTCCCAGCATCTTGTTTTTCACGGTTAGAGTCCACACTGCCAGCTCCCCCTCCCATGGGCTGGCTCGGGGCCAATCTGCTCTCCCAGAACCGGGAAGGGCAGAGACTAATGACCCCACATTGATAAGTAACTTGCCCTAATATTGACCCTGGCCCTGTGGTTAGTGATTCCCATCGGAGGGTAAATGATTGGACTGTTTTGGCTTTTACCCCATTTGACTTTTTCATCATCCTCACCAATGTCCTGAAGAACAATAACAAAAAAAAGAATTGTAATTCATTGGATGATCCAATTAAAAGTGCTGCTATTACTTTTGGGGAGATAGGGCAGCAAACTTAGCAGTATCTCTTGTGAACCATTTAGGAAAGTGTGGCTGTCCTTTGTTAAATATGGTAAAAATGTAAGTTCCCCCCCCCCCACTGGAAATGGACCTATGTTAAATTACCCAAGTCAAAATAATAATTCAGTAAGTATTAATTGAATGCTTAAGAAGTGCCTGGTGTGCTAAATATGTTAAGCTAGATGCAATGATTCATTCCTCCGTTACTAAATTCCTTGTATCTGCCCTATGTGGGGACTCGGACCATGAGTAGGTCTAGTGTCATCAGGGCTGGGAGGGAGGCCTATTAGTTATTCCTAGTAGGAAAACCATTAGAGTTGACAGGTCTTGAACTGAGTGCTTACTCCATGGTTGGTGTGTAGAGCACATTATATTTTCATCTGTCATGACCATGATTATGTCTTAGTGTAGGTTCTCTTTGTAATCTCGTGTTTTACCTGAGGCAACTGAAGCTCAGAGAAGGCTAGATAACCTGTCCAAGGTAACACAGTCAGTGAGAATTGGGTGGGATCGGAATCCCATTCTAGCTGGGTCCAGAGGCCATGCTCTTAGCACCAGAGCTGGGCTGCATATGGTCAAATCCTGGCTTTGCTTCTTGCCTGACTTTGCAACCTTGGCCATGTGACCTAAGCTCTTGGGTCTCAGTTTCCTCATTTGGAAAATGGGTCTATAGTGTTATTCCTTTCTTCATGGGGTGGTAGTGAAGAGTAAATGGCTTAGTGTTTGCACAATGCTGGGGGCAGTTAACATGCCATCACCAGGACCTTCTGGACCCTACCTAGCCATCACTGAGGACTGACCTCTAATGAGAAGTGGCAGCTGTGTTGAGGCTGGAAGGGTGGTTAAGAACGACCCAGGTGGGGAAGGGAACACAGCCTCGCAGGCAGAGGAAATGGTTCTCACAAAGGCACCAAAGTTTGGAAGGCATGAGGTTTAGCGGGATGTGGTGAGAGTTTGGGGTAACTGAAAGGCAATCGTGTGTAAGGAGGTGGGTGGCGCAGGGAAGCAGGAAGAAGTGGGATCCTGGAGGGCCCTGCAGAGGACTTGGAGCTTTTCCTAAAGGCAGTGGGGAGATATGAAAGAGAAGGAAGAAAATGACTCATTCTCCCCCAAAGAAGTAATGATTCCGGAATCCAACTCCAGGCCCCTGAGTTCTGCTGTAGCCATGCTGGAGAGAAGGGGGCTTTCTACCATGGACCACCGAAGCACCATTTCTTCCCAGTCCACACTGGAGCGGGCCTGAGCAGGCACACTGGTCTACAGCGGCTACTTTCCAATTCTCCCCACGTGGCTTCTGAAGGGGTCCCCACCCCTTGCAGAGGCCGCAGCAGGCTTCAGGGAGGGCGGTCGGCTTTCTCGCCGCCTTGCGATCTATGGGCAAGGGCTGCCACTTTCATGGGCATAGTTCACAGTGAGGGCACCCTGGCCCTAAAATGATGTCTGGTTTTTAAATACCTTGTGCTCTGAGGTCTGTCTGAGATGGTGAGCTTCCACTTTTATAAGAAGGAGCTATGGGTTTACAAAACCTCCCAGGGGTAGAGGAAGCCTACTCCCACCAGAACCCAGATTCTCAGAGGATGCGTTTGCATGAAAGGCTGGGTCAGCTGCTTGGTCCACGGGGACCTCTCAGTTGGTTCTGTTCTCAGGAAAGTGCCCCAGAGGTGGAGGAAGGAAAATAGAGCTCTTGGTGGGCCCTGGCCCACCCAAGGGGAGAGGGCTGAACGCCTCATTTTCCCAGATCTGAGTGGGCAGTCACAAAGGAGCTTTTGAGGATAAACAAGTACAGAATTGAGAAAATAAGGAAGGAGCTGGCATCTGAAGAATGTGAATATTTAGAAAATGCTGGGGAGTGGAGACACAGAGGGCTGTTCTATTGTAGCTTAGATGTCAGATGGCCTGGGCCAGGGGAACTGCAGGGAGAAGACACATCTTGGTTGCAGACAGGTTCCTTCAGGGCGGACTGCTTTCCACAGGTAGACGTGAAGGCTGTGAGAGCAGGTGACTTTGAGGCCAGCTTCATCATGTCATTAAAATAGGACACCACCATCCACTGTTCTTAAAGTAGGATAGTTTAATTGCTTACTACTACTATTATTATTACTATTATTTCTTTTATTTTTATTTATTTATTTATTTATTTTTCTGAAGCTGGAAACGGGGAGGCAGTCAGACAGACTCCCGCATGCGCCCAACCGGGATCCACCCGGCACGCCCACCAGGGGCGACGCTCTGCCCACCAGGGGGCGATGCTCTGCCCATCTGGGGCATCGCTCTGTCGCGACCAGAGCCACTCTAGCGCCTGGGGCAGAGGCCAAGGAGCCATCCCCAGTGCCCGGGCCATCTTTTGCTCCAATGGAGCCTCGGCTGCGGGAGGGGAAGAGAGAGACAGAGAGGAAGGAGAGGGGGAGGGGTGGAGAAGCAGATGGGCGCTTCTCCTGTGTGCCCTGGCCGGGAATCGAACCCAGGACTTCCGCACGCCAGGCCGACGCTCTACCACCAAGCCAACCGGCCAGGGCCATTACTATTATTTCTTGACTTAGCGAGTCAAGGTGGGGGGCAATCCATCAGTTTCTGAAAAGAATCAGCATGGTGGCTCAGAGAATGGTGGCTATGTCTGCCAGAAACTGGTTAATAGGGAAATTCAGGGGAGAAATCAAGGCAGGGTCTGGTTTCAGCTATTGCACGGGCTGGCCAACGGCAAGGCACTAACTGTTGACACACTCACCCTCAGGTTTGCAAGTACGATGTCGATTCTCCATCGAACATATCCTGGGTCTCTTTCCTGTCTTCTGGCCTCAAACACCTCTGTCATCCATTCATCCATCCATCCATCCACTCAGTCAACAGTTCCGTACATTTAACAAGCACGAAAACTGAGGATGTTCAAAAGGCTCACTTCCATGAAATTTTCATGGCCCATTTCATTTGTTCTTTACAGTGATAGTGTAAGGTATGTGCTGTTTTCGCCCCATTTTTAAAGATGATGAAATCAAGGCTTAGACAGTCATTAGTTTCCTAAGTGGTTTAAAGTAGCATGGGGTTATTATCTTACAGTTCTGGAGGTCAGAAGGCCAGTGTGGGTGTCCCTGGGCTAAGACCAAGCTGAAGACAGCGCTGTACCTTTTCTGCTGACTCCAGGGGAAAAGTTGCTTTCTGATACTTCCAGCCCCTGGAGGTTGCCTACATTTTTTGACTTGTAGCTTCTTCCATTTTTAAAGCCTACAACAGTGAGTCGAGTCTTTTTTAGATAGCATCACTTTGATACTTTTTCTCGTCTCTTGTTTCCAATTTTAAGGTCCCTTGTGATTACACTACTAGAGCCACTTGAATGATACAAGATAAACACTCTACTATAAGGTAAGCTGCTTAGCATCCTTAATTTAATCTGTACCCTGAATCCCTCTTGTTAGTTAAGGTCACCTAATCATAGGTTCCAGGGATTAGGACGTGCCCATCTTTGGGGGTCACTTAAGTAGCTCATATATGGTCACGTGGTCGGCGAGTGGCAGGTCTTGAATTCTAAGCTTCATAATCTGGTTTAGTCTGCTTTTTACCTCCACTCACCTCCTATGTGCCAAGGACTTGGGTAGTGCCTGGAAACACATCATTATAAAATTTCCTCAGCCTCTGACCTCACGGCTCTTATGTTCCATTGGTGTTCTTGGAGCAGAGTCTCATGGACTCTGGACAAGAGTTTGTGGCACTAAAGGACGGAGATAAGCTTTGAGCTGCAGACAGTGCAGAAAAAAAGCCATACTTAGACGAGCAAACTGAGTGAACGTTTGGGGATCTAGGAGGGGTAGGCACTAAAGGTAGCTTGGGAAAGTATGTATGGAGACAATGAGACACAATTAGGACTGGGGACTCTGCCTGGGGCCAGCCCCTTTGCTTCATCTTTGATTATGCATTGACCTGTGGGAAGTCTGAGAGCCGCATTCTTGTTTTTGTGTACTTTGTACATGCCCGCATACACACACTTGTGTTTGCACTGCCCTGGGCCATGTGGCATTGCAGAGAGAGAGACAGAAGTTCACACAGACCTGGGTATAGCAGGCCTCAGTGGCTGCCCAACCAACCACTTAACCGGTGCTAACTGGGGCATTTCTCGTGGGTCTTCGGGAGGTCCAGCTAGGATGCTGGCCACAGGCCGAAGGAGAAATACATGCGAGGAGCTGGCTTCTAAAGCCAGAGCCACACCTTCCCTGATGCTCCTGGCCAGACCCTCATCACTATCCATCCTTCTGCAAGGAGAGGACGTGCATCGGAGCCTGATCTCTGCCAGGTGCTGGATGGACATCAACCTCCCTGAGGCTCAGTTTCCACATATGTAAAAAATGGGAAGAACAACAACCTGTCTCCAAGGAGATGTTCCAAAGAGAAGTGAAGATGAACATGAAAGCACTTTGTGACTGTAAGGCCATGTGATCAAGTAATGCACACCAATGTGATAATGTCCTTCTCAGCGACCTGTGATAGACCCAACTGAACTGCAGAGATGAGACTCTCAGAACCAGAGGAGCTGCGTTGTAACAAATCACTCAGAGATCACTGATGTAAATGAAATCTGTCTCCTTGGGACGCTGAACACATCTCTGAGCATGATCAAAATGTCCTCATTTAATTTTCCTTTTGAACTTATGATATAGTCATTCAGATATCTTCAGTGAAGGGAAATCAACATCTTTGAAACTATACTTAAAAAAATTTTTTTTTAAGCCAAAAGGCATTCACTGCCAAGTCTTGTTAATAAGGAGGAAATAATGGTTTGGGGCCAAATGTCACATTTTTCCTGACTGACATGAACTGACCAAGGGAGATGTTCCCCAGGAATAGTCTTCAGATCGCTTGTGCATAGGTGGCATCATCGGACTCAGAGGAGACCTCAAGGGGAAATTCCTGGAATGGTCAGATGTGTCCAGGTGATTGGTGGCTTACTATGCTCATTTGTCACAGCAGAATTTTTACTAAAAAGGATCCTCCCATCACCCAAACCTAAGAAAACACAGAGCTCCTTTACCTCATGGTCTGAGCCTGGGAGACAACATTGCTTTGGCATGTAAGAGCCAGGTTTAGGAAACTCGCCGCCTGATTTCTGGCTAGTACTCTGACACATGATGCTAGGTGATGATCTTGGAAGTCAATGGATTTCATGACTTAATTTTATTTATTTAGTTCAGTAGTTCTCAAATGAGGGGGGGTTTGGCCTCTCAAGGGACATCTAACAACGCCCTGGGACATCACTGGTTGCCACGTTAGGTTGGGGAGGTGTGCTACTGGCATCTTGTGAGTCAAGGTGAGAAATGCTATCAAAACTCCTATAATGCATAAGACAGGTCCCCAAAATAAAGAATTATCGGGCCCCAATACCCATAATGTCACAATTGGAAAACCTTATACTAAACAGAAATAACAGTCATACTGATCTCCCAGGGCTGCTATGGAGACCAAATGAGGTAACGTATGAATAGTGTTGACCTCAGTGCCTGTTGTGTGTTAGGATACAACCAATGCTAACGCTATTCATAAACATAAGTGGTATATTGATTATCATTTTCAACTTGTTGGTATACCAGCCACCCTCCTCCGTTCTTTGCACCCTCACCCCTATTCTGAAAATCATTACTTTGATAGCCACATCTGGCATGCAGTTTCACAGAGGCCTTTGGAGACAGAGAGGTAGTCATCCATGCAGGCTAGTGGATGAATGGATTCATACGTCCTTGAAACTCTCATGCCCGGTCCCACCACTTGCAAATTCTCCATCCTGGGATGAAGGCCAAACACCATTATGAATATTACTACCTCAATTAAAACAATTGTTATGATGTATCTGGCACTTTATATACATTATTTTAAATTAATATTTTCTATAACCCAGAAAACGGTATGACTAGTGCCCAAATGGCTGAGGCTCAGAAAATATTAAGTAACTTGGCCAAAATTAAATGGCTAGAAAGAGGCAATAGCCAGATGTAATCCCACATTCTTTTGACCCATATCGTACATTCTATAATTCCCTAAAGTTGGGGGGGGGGGAGGGGGGACACAGTGAAGAATTTGCCGCTGTCTGGCCACAGGACCAGCCCATGAGCTGAATGCCTATTCCTTTCGTAAAGAATTTCTTTGTGCTTCTCTTTAGCTTGCCAAGCATTAAGGAGAGCTGTTAACCGTCTAATTAAACATATTTGTTTCAGGCATGAAACTGGTCTTAAAGAGTTAAAGCCTCTGAGTATTGGTAATATCTTTCAATTGGTATTAAAATTTCATTTTCTAGAACACTGACAGATCTCCATGCTCTCTCCCCAAGCAACAGAACCCATGTTTTCACAATCCATAATTCAAACCCGATCTTGGAAGAAATGTTCAAATGATAAACATGTTACTTGTGATATGTGGATGTTTAATGATGACACTATTGAGCGAGGAAATTAGACCCATGTCAGATGCGGTTTTGAAGGAGATACCTGCAGGAGGGAGAGACTCTCAAAAAGATTTTTCTTCCCGGGAAGAGCGTATGGCTTATGTAGCTCTCTTCCTGAAGTTTCTTAAAAACACATTGGGCCTATTAGCTTCCTCTCGGACTCATGTTTCAAAAAGTGTGTTGATCTGTTTGTTTTAAGATTTCTCTGGCTAAAGGAAGTGTCATTGATTATTCCTTGAATTTAAGCTTTTGTTATTGCTGTTAACTTTTCATTGTGGTTATGCTGAGAGCATGGGCAGGGAATGGCGGGCCGGGGGTTCCTTAACATCTGATTCCTGCACATACTTTCTGATTTTCCCATCTGCTAAAAGGCGATATGAATGAGGTCTCTTAGTGTTAGAGACTTAAATTGTTAAGTGGCTTAAATTTGTCCTTGTATCTACAGAAAGGAATTCATGGACCCACGTCTAAGAAAAATCTCTACACCAACAGCCAGACTGCCTAGATTTGACCCTTAGTATTTTTTTTTTATTTTTAATTTTTTTTTTTGCCATTTCTTCTGCTCATACAGCTTTGCTACTTTAAAGTGAGGTCAACAGACCAACATCATCATCTCCTGGGAGCCTCTAAGATATGCAGGATCTACACCTCCTCCCAGAACTGCTGAATCCAGATCTGTACCAGGACAGAGCACCCCAGGCAAATCATGTGCACATTAAAACTGAAAGAGCACTGGTTAGAGTCCCTTATTTAAGGGTCTAGTGCCTGTCACAGTATCAGCCATTAGACTCCCTCCTGTTGAAAGAGGGTATGGGATAGAAAGCCCCTTTCAGTTATGCTCTGAAATTAGTGATTTAATAACCACTGACTAACTTCTCTGCACCAAGTTCTATACAAGGTATTAGGGGCATCTTTCAAATATGGTCGCTGTCCCCATGTGCTTCTCCATGCCCAGGAAACAGTAGAGCAGCACTTTTGGACAAAATATTCTGCAATGTTCTCTATCTATATATGGAGCCAGTAGTCATATCTGGCTATATGAAAACAGAAGTGCTGTATTTTAAATTTATTTCACTTTCATTCATTTAAATGTACACAGCCATGTGTGGCTAATGACCACCATATTGGATAGTGCAGCTGTAAAAGATGCCAATGTGGCAACAACAGTATGAAAAGAACCTGTGGGAACACCAAGGAGAAAGATTTCCCAGCCTAGGAGGGGGCAAGGGTACTTGGAGGCACCTGGCCAATGCCAGGCCTCCATGTGTCTTGGTTGATGTGGGCCAGGCACTCAAATTGGGCCTACACCCCCTTGGTACGTTGCCTGTCTATCACATTCCCCTTTCCTGCCTTATCTCTCACTCCCAACCCTCCTTCCACTCAGAGCTGGAATCGCTCTTGCTTTCCCATATACAGGCTTCCTAATATGTCTTTCTTTCCTCTCCTACCTTACAAATCCCTTTTCATCCTTTAAGGTCAAATTCAAAGCCTATCTTATGATTCCTGGTCAACGTCACTCCATGTGGCTCCCTTCCCCCACCATGCTCTATTGGTCTGTACCTGGGTAGGAGGGAAGAGAGCCGGAAGCTGTGTGGTCGGCGAGTAGAAGAGCAGAGCCAGGAGTCTACAGCTCTGGGTGTGAATTCCAGTCTAGCTTTGTAACCCTGAGCGAGTTTTCTAATCTTTCTAAGCTTCAGCCTCCATGTTGGTTCAAGGGAAGGAAAAAAAAATGCTTATGTTCATAAGGGGATTGTGATTTAAAGGATTGTCTCCATGTAACTCTCTTAGCTCAATGCCTAGTATGTTGTGAGCACTTAAACTATTTGTTATTTGTACTGTATTTATTTCTCTTTATCTATCCTTGATGTTGCTACAGTACTGATGCCTGCCTACAAAACTGCAAGATGACAGCCACCCAAAATCTTTTTGTGGCTCCTTCCTTTGCAACAAAAAGCCTGACACAAAGTGGGCCCATAATGAATGGTTACTGACTGCATGAATGAATGTGTAGGTGGTTACGTGGATGGATGGATGGATAGATGGATGGATGGATGGATGGATGGATGGTTAGATGAGTAAATGCTCGATCAGCCATGGAGATGTGCAGTGAAAGCAGCAGTCAGGTCCCTAAGCATTGGAAAGCGACCATCATACGGAAGGGTGGACCATGCCTAACTCTAAAGCCCTACCCTAACTGCCCCACCTCACCCACTGCATGATGAACAAAACGGGTATTACAATAATACATGCTTTCGTTATAGAGACTAAGACAATGTCAGAGAGAAATGATAGGAAAACTTTAGGAACATAATTCCGTCATCCACACAAAGCTGCTGACCTCTAGCATGTTGAAGCATTTCCTCGCAGGATCTTTTTGTGTGTGTGTATCTACAGCTCACCAAAAAATAGAGGTATTTCAAAATGAATATGAAGCAATAAAAAAAGAAGCATTTGATTTTTTTTTATTAAATGAGAACATCAGAAAAGCAGATGACAACTTAAAGAAAGTTGTTTGATTATGCAAATGAGATGCAAAACCAACTTCTATTTCATTGGAGAAAATGCACTACACAAAAGGCGGAAAGTACTAGAGTATCTGCACGTTCCCTGACCCCCTCATTTTTGTGAGCTATGTATATACTTCGACAAATCTAAACTGATATTATAAAGTATCTCTGACACAGCACACTGCGCTGGAGACCGGGGCAGCTGAAGCTCTCATACACTGCTGGGAGAAGTAGGGTTAGCATAATCAATCACAGGGGACCTGCCTGGTGGTCTCTGCAAAGGCTGAATGTCTGTCTGTCCCAAGACCCAGCTCTTCTACTTCTCGGTGCGTATCCCACAGAAATGCGTACACAGGATCATCAAAGTAACCTACTCAAGAGCGGTCGCAGAAACACCTTACCTAAACCCTGCTGCTCATCAATAGCAGAATGAATAATTGTATATTCATTAACACAGTGAAATGGGGTGAAGGGACTACAACTCAACACAAGCACACGAATGCATCTTACAAACAAAATATTCAGTGAAAGAAGCCAGGGACAAAAGAATATACAAAGTCTGACTCCATGTATCACGTTTAAAAAAAAAACCCACCAGCCAGAACTGACCGAAAGTGTTAGGAGTGGTTCCCCTGGGGAGAAGTAATGACCAGAATGGGCATAGGAGGACTCCTGGGTCCTGGGGACTCCTGTCTTTCTCCATCCAGGTTCCCATAGATGAGTGCATTTGTTTTGTGAAAATTTATTGAGCTGTAAGCTTATGATTTACACATTTTTCTGTGTGTTTGTTATACTCCGATAAAACCTACTTGAAAAAAAAAAAAACCTGCCATAATATTCTTGTCAACTCCTTTTGTGAGCTCATGTTAACTGTTGTAAAATGTTTCATCTAATTGGTGTACTACGACTGACCTAACGTCTTTCCTACTGTTCAGCAGACACCTTCTTCTTTCTGTTTTTTTCCACCCCTTCCAATAATGCTTTGGTGACTATCCCTGGATGTGCTTGGAAATGTGGATCAAGGCTTCCTTCCTTAGGATTAATCCCAGTGAGTGAAATGAAAGGGTTTGGGGGTTCTTGCTACTATTCCAAATGGCACCTCTGGGCTGCTTTGGTTGTCATTCTTGTTGCCGGTTTCTTTGTTTGCATGAAATAAGTTCAGGCTGTCAGGGTTCTGAGCCATTTAGATTTTCAAAAGTATTGGATGAGCATGAACATTTTGCTCATAACCCCCGCCGACTGCGGACTCACCGAAGAGGGGGAAATATTTATTTATTTTTTCCTTCGAGGAGAAATGTTCTAAGTGAGAATTCATGGCTCTCACGTTGAATTCTGTTTCCTCAGGGATGGCTTTGCCAGCATCAGCCAGGAAGACGCTTCCTCTTCAGGACCCAATTTCTCAGCCCAAGGAGAAGCCGCGCGCAGCCTGCTAAGTGCACAGGGTGCTGAGAGGTATAGATTCCCACGCAGAACACAGGCAATTTCATGCCCAGAATGGATATTTTGCTCCGTTTGCTGAGCTGAAATCAAGGTGCACGCTGGAAGCCTGACAGCTCTTTAGCTGTAGCAGCACAAACGTGCTGTTACAAGACTTGAAAACTGTTTGGAAAGATTTGCTTAGTTTTCCAAAAAGAATTGTCAGTTCCCAGCTAGTGCAAGGCCAGCTGCTGAAGTGGGGAAGGAACCAAAAAAAGAGATAAATAAGCTTACGACTCCAAATATATTCTTCATGCTAATGCCAGGAGGCTTCGGGGAGCGTGGAAACAGACTCGCTATTGATGCGGAGACACCCCGAGAGTCACGCACAATCTGACAAGTCAGGGCTTAAGACCAGAAATAGCAGGAATTGATCCAAGACCTTCACTCCCACATCCAAGTCACCCTAAGAAGAGCTTGGGAGCCTAATGATCGGTGTGCTGGAGGGTGGAGACAAATGTCCCAGTCCTTCTTCTCAAAGGGGAGGGAAGAGGAGATTAAAAACAAAATCTCTGGGATCCTCGAGGCAACTGGTTTTTTACTGTTTGGTTTGACTGAGGTGATAAAGATGATTTTTCTGAGCACCCCTCCCGCTTTGCAAGAAGTGACGGAGGGGAGACTTCGGTCCTGTAAATTTCACACTGATCAGAGTGACCTCGCTAAGGAATGGGGTTAATGTCTGCCCTGACTCACACAGACTCTGCCACAGACTCTTGGCTGTGACACCAACAGCAGGAGAAGGAGTCAGTGAATCACACTTAAATATTTTTGCTGGTTCTAAGAAACAGACTCATAGACACAGTGAACATTTTGACGGTTGCCAGGTGGGAGGGATGTTGGGGGCTGGGTAAAAAAGGTGAAGGGACTGAGAAGTACAAATCGGTAGTTACAGAAGTCACAGGGATGTAAAGTACAGCACAGGGAATATAGTAAATAATAGTCGAATAACTATGTACGGTGCCAGGAGGGTACGAGATTTATCGAGAGAATCACTTCGTAGGTTATATAAATGTCTAAGCACTGGGTTCTACACCTGAAACTAAAATAATATTGTATGCCAACTGTAATTAAAAAAATAAAAAAATATTTAAATCAAAGAAACTATATATATATATATGATATATATTATAAAATTACATAAAACGTTGTGTTGTTTTTTTTTTTCAGGAGAAATAAAAAATAGCTGGTTCTAAAGACAGAGGGAATGATTTGGCTGTTGCCTGGTGGCCAGCTAGTTAAAAGTCAGGGCTCTGAGGGTAGCCTGTTGGGACAGGGTGGGGAACATGAAGGAGTTGGGGGAACTCAGAGGGAGACAGTGCAGGGGTCCCACCCCTGGGAGAGATCTTCAGGGTCTGGAGACACTCTTTATCCTTTCTTCCTGTACAGAAATTATATACCTACCAAAATCCTTCGATTGTTTTCCTCTGTAAGTCAAATGGCAAGCTGGTGTTTTATTTCATTTCAGTCAACTTACAAAAAGCAACTGTACAAGAATACCCAGGTAAGTATACTATAAATGCTTTTTGCCTCTGTAGTAACTAAAGCGAGGAGGAAACAAGCTACGTGTCCATCAGGAGGGGAATGAACAGAAAGGTGACGAGGCCTCCACCTAATAGGATTGCTGTGGCTCTTACGCAGAATGAGACAGACCCACACACTCTGACACAAGAGGAAGTCCACGACCTGTCTCTGCGGGTAACAGGCTACAGAGAGAGGGTACGTACTCGTTACACATCACTCCCGCAAAGGAGGCAGGAACTTCTGCCCCTCTCCTCCACATTTCTATGCTATCTTTATTTCTTTTTAAACAAATAATAGTTTTAATGAAAAAAATATATACAGTAAAAAAAAAAAATATATATATATATATATATATATATATATATATATATATATATATATATATATTGAAAGTAAATTTCTGGATTATTGTTAAGGGATTTTAGTGTTTCCTTTGGTTTTGGTTAAGGTCTGTGCCTTTATTTTTCCAAGATGAAAGTAGCCTTTTTGGTGAGAAATTTAAAACGGACGAGCCATGGCCCTAACGCTGGGGGATGATTCCTCTTTAGAAGCAGGCTTTTTGTTCGCTTTTCTGTGATTCTTCCAGTGTCTGGATCTCAATTAGAGTTCCAGTTTCCCCCTTCCTACACTGTCTCACGTGTTCTTTGTAGCTCTGCCTGGAAGGCAGGTGTGATTAGGCCCAGAGCTGTCTTGCCCAAGATCATATTGCTGGAAGCAGCAGAACCAATCCTCCAGTTAATACTGTCTGACCCGAAATCCCAAGACTGGCAATTGCCCAGAGCTATTCCCATCCATTTATATCTCTAAAATGGAGGTCACACAACCCCAGTCTTTGATTTGTTGGACAAATTTGTAGCCGTTCATTGTGTCTTAAGAGTGCAAGCTCAAAAATCATGCTCTCTGGGTTCTAATTGCTCCCTAGCTGTTCAACTTTGGCAAAGTTGCTTAACGTCTCTGCGCTTCAGTTTTCTCAACTATATAATAGAGATAATGATTATGCTTACCCCTAAGAATTATTGTGGAGTTAAATGGACTAATATTTGTCGAGCAGTAGAGATGGTTTCTGGTACCTAGTAAGAACCTAATAAATGTCAGCTGTAACTATCAATAATAAGCTCATTTTGAAACCTTTGGCACATCAGATGCCTTGCTTTCCTCGCCTATAAAGTGGGGGCAATGATGCCAATTTCTCAGGGGCTTTTACGGCGATTAAATGGGATACTATATGGAAAGTACCTGGCATCGGGTAGACAGTTAAGCAATGTTCAGCCAGTTTTCTTATAAGATTTTCTACTGACAGGATGGCCCTCATCGACGACATAGTCATGATATTTCTGTGGACCGGTTGTTGGCATTTAGGAGGAGAAGATGCTCACACTGGCCAAAGGTGACCTGGAGAATTATTTATGAGTCAGATACACAGAGTAGCAAAGAAGAAGGCCCAACATGCCCTCAGTCCACTATTCCTGTGCCCTGAAGCATATAGGGTGAAATGGAAGAGGGCATTAAAGAGCATTCTGGAAGCCCCTGGGAAACCATGAGGGCAAACTGACAGGTGAAGCCAGGCAGCATTTTATGCCAGAAGAAAACCCTCCCTGATCTGGTGGAAGAGACTTTACTAATTCAATATATACTCACATGGGAAAATCAGCCATGTTTTTTTTTGCAGGGAGCAATGAACATGCTCCTTCACTACTAGGAATGGCCTTGCTGGGTAAGAAATGCATTTGGGACAATCAAATGCCCCTTAACCATGGCTGTGTGCAAATTACAGCATTCGGCATGGAGTTCTCTGTGCACTTTAAGTTGGAGGGCAGGAAGTAATGCATATGTGCCAAAGGGGAAAGATTCATCTAATTCCTACAGTGAAATATAGTCTTGGGCATTGCTTCCCATTTCAACCATATTTGCATCCATGGAAGTCAGTGATAACTGGAATATTCTGATGTTTCTAGAATTGTTGATTTCATTGTTCTCTGATGTTTAGCTTTTTTGACTCCCTATGTCCTTCTGGTATTTTTTTGATCAAGCCCAGTGGTAGTCAACCTGGTCCCTACTGCCCACTAGTGGGTATTCCAGCTTTCATGGTGGGTGGTAGCGGAGCAACCAAAGTATAAATAAAAAGATAGATTTAACTATAGTAAGTTGTTTTATAAGGATTTATTCTGCCAAACAGCGAAAATCTGACATAAAGTACTTGGTGAGTAATTATTATTATATGTTTTAACTTGCTGTAACTCTGCTTTATAAATTTTATAAAGTAAAGATACTTTCCTACTTTATAAATCACCATTACTGTGGAACCAGTGGGCGGTTAGAAAATTTTACTACTAACAGAGATACAAAAGTGGGCGTAGGTATAAAAAGATTGACTACCCCTGATCTAGCCTATACAACCACATTTTAGAGACAACATACTTTCCTTACTGAACTGTGTTTTTCTTACTGAAAAAGCAATACAGCATAATAGTTAAGAGTGTGAAGGTAGGTGGAGCTGCACTTACTGGGTTTGATTCCTCACTTTATCATGTATTAGCTGTGTGACCCTAGATGGGTTATCTACCCTCTCTGTTCTTTTGTTTTCTCATTTGAAAGATGGGGATAATAATAATACTTCCCATTTGGTTTTGTTGTAAGGATCCAATAGGATAATGTCTAAAATGTGCTCAGCAAAGTACTGGATGCACTGCAAATGCTCAATATATGATCATTATTTCCTTATCATAATGATTTTATATCATTATGATATGACCCTAACAATCCTCTTGTAAGTGGGGAGGTACCTCACCTATAATATCAGCTTTGCAGTTAACTGGGCTATTTCTTTGCTGTCTGGGTTTGGGTTTTAGCGAGATTTTCTATTTCTCCATCTGTACAATGGAGATAATAATACCTTGCACAAGTGTCCAGGGGATGAAATGAGGGAATGTCTGTGGACCGCCTGGCCCGGAGTAAGGACTCAGCAAATGAGAGTGCTGTTATTTCCTTCTTTCTAAATTACTCCGCATTTTACTTCCTACCAGGAACCTCAATTAGAAGTACTCTTATTTAGTGTGTTTTTGTTTACTCTCACAACTAGTGAATTCAAAAAACTTGACTGCTTCAATATTGTCAAAAGGCCATCGTATATTTTGATTAGTAATGCATGTTTATGAAAGTTGCATTTGTTATTATTTTTAAAATCTATTTGCCTCATTTTACTTATAAGCTCAAGTTTGTCTCTAGTAGAGCTACTTGGAAGAAATATATACACAAACACATGCACGCACACTCAAG